>NW_025971976.1:0-10043 GCF_021869965.1 Rhincodon typus
GCTATAGATTTAATTTTTATTTTGTCAAGGTGCTGATATATTTGATGAAAGTAACTGCCCGAGTGTTGAAAATTTCTTAATGGTTTACTTCAAAAAAAGGCTAAAAATACGGTTTTGCTTTTTGATGTGTAAAACTCAATAGTCCAAAGCAACACTTAATGAAGCATGAAGATGCCTAATTTTCAGAAGATGGGCATTAAGTGAGTCCTGGAAAACATTCATAACTAAATTGTGCCTCTCCTTTCTGCTGTGCTTTTGAGTACAAACAGTTTATCATTCTCAAGGAAATCATGCAGACGTGTTGAATTAACAGCTTTTGGAAGCCCTCTAATACATATCTACTTTGTACAGTATCTGAATTGCCATTTTTGACACATGCATTTTTGTTTTCAAGAAGACAGTGTTCTGTATGTCCCAGAGTCAACAGTAACCACAAAGAACAGAACCATTCATGTGGTTTGAAACAGTCTTGCATTGTTAGATTTCTATTTACAGAAATCTAAAATTATTATGTTTTTACAAAAGAGGCTAATTTTTAAAAATCTAAAATATTAAAAATTAGAACAAACAAAAATGAGAAAATAATACAATGTTCCTAACTATGGCATTGAAATTCCTGCTAGTGCTGTACAGGTACCAACAATGGAAGTTCGTAACATTTTTTGTAAAGTACGAGTAAACAGAATTTATTACTCGTACTTTACACAAAATGTTACGAACTTCAGTTGTTCCACTAATATGTGGTCCTTCTCTCGTGTACAGAGTGCCTGCCGATGGAAAGGTCACAGCATTAATCCTCTAATTCAGCTGTGAGCTGCAATTAGGGAAGCATTTAAATACCTCAAATAGAATTGGAGAAGCTAAGCCAACAGTTTACTTTGTAAAATTACTGTGGAATTAACTGTCCTGGTTGAGGCACACAAGCTGTTCTGCACAGGCTTAGAACAGGAGGCATACAATCTCTACTTATTATGTTAACTTATTTGCTTTTGCATGCGGTAACACTATTGAAGCTGCACTTTACTGCCTGTCCCTTGTGCTCTGAGAAGTTAGTGGTGGTCCTTCTCCTCGAAACAGCATAATGCTTTGATTGTACTCTCATGGTAATGCTAGGTGGAGAGCTGCATTTTTGTCCTAATCTGTGTTCAACACACTGAACCAAGCCTTTGACAAGATTCTGCACAGTAGACTAATTAGTAAAGTTAGATCACATAGGATCCAGGGTGAGCTTGCCAATTGGATACAAAATTGGCTTGACGGCAGGAGGCAGAGCAATGGTGGAGGGTTATTTTTCAGACTGGAGGCCTGTGACTAGTGGTGTTCCACAGAGATCAGTGCTGGTTCCACATTTTTTGTTATTTATATAAATGATTTAGATGAGAATATAGAAAGCATGGTTGGTAAGTTTGTGGATGACACCGAGATTGGTCACTGGTGAACAGTGAAGAAGATTATCTAAGATTACAAAGAGATCTTGATCAACTGGGTCAATGGGCTGAGGATGGAGTTTAATTTGGATAAATGCAAGGTTTTGCATTTTGGTAAAACAAACAAAGGCAGGATTTATACAATTAAAAGTAGGGACTTGGGCAGTATTGTAGAACCAAGAGACCTAAGGGTTCAGGTACAACAATCTTTGAAGTTTGCATCACGTATAAGCAAGGTGGTTAAGAAGACGTTTAGCATGCTTTCCTTCATTGCTCAGACCTTTGAGTACTGGAGTTGGGACTTTATGTTGAGGTTGTACAGGAAGTTGTTGGGGCCTCTTCTGGAGTACTGTGTCCGGTTCTGTTGTCCCTTCTTTAGGAAGGATATTATTAAGCTGGAGAGGGTTCAGATGTATATCAGGTCCAGTTCAATGTGTTTGTTGATGTAATTCCGTTTGGAATGCCAGGCCTCCAGGAATTCCCTGGCATGTCTCTGATTGGATATACAAACCACTGAAAAACAGAACCGGAAGTAATGCCAACCACCCTAGCAAACTGAGGCGTATGGATAACAAGCGGGACAGAACACCAACGCTTCATCAGAGGTGCACTGACGATGTTACCTAGCAGGATGACAAAACGTCTGCAATCAAACACACTGGCTCGGCGAGCAAGTCTACAGCCTCATCCACAACCCGAGCTATAAATCTTCTCAAAAATTTTGATCATATACCCTCTTTACCCTCCAGCAATCTCTTCAATGACAACAAATGTGTGTTAATCAAGTCCACATCATGCTCAGGACATTAGTTTATGGGCACATATATTCTTGGTTTTATGCAATTCAAAACTGTATTTTCTACACAAACACAGGTTTATACAGTAAGATTGGGTCACCACCATGCAGTCTGATCAATTCAGATAAGTTAATCATTTGGTTGAATGCTTAGCTCAAGGTTGATATGACAATATGTGGTACATGATGCCAATTAAACAGTTTGCAAATGCAAATTGTTTGACTTGACATCAAAGTACATATCACTTGACTTAGAAATGTGTCAGAAGTGAGTCATGTAACCTGGAAGGAAACATAAACAAGACAATAAATTCATCATATTTCTTAAGAATTGTATTTGGCTGTAGTTCAGTGACTTATGAGTGCTGCAAACTTTAACTGAATTACAACAATAAGCTAAACCTATGGAAATTTAGCACAATTCTTGATTTGCCATGAGCTGTATAATTTGTTGACTTACTTTTCTTCCATACTAGGTTTTAAAGGATGCATCAAAATATTCAAATTCAATAATCATGTGATGCCATTTGCTGGATCAAATGATTTAGTTGAAGTACTGCCAAGTGACAGCCCAATACAGATTGGATGCAGAGGGCCTAATGCCTGCTTAAACAACTCCTGTCCAACTGGAGTAAAGGGAATTGATTTATGGCTTGCATATGAGTGTCTTCTAGTTAATTGTTTTTCTGACCTGTGTAAGCATGGTGGTACGTGTCTTCCTTCCTCAGACGGCACAAATCACTGCAGTTGCAAACCAGATTTTATTGGATCTTTTTGTGAGTTCTGCATGTCAACAATTAATGACCATGCAACCTGTCAGAAAGGCAATATTCAGTTCCCACCATGGAGCATAGCAGTAATCATACCTGCTACTCTAGCAGTAATTCCTCTGATAGCTTTGTTTATCAAATGTCTGTATACTACTTTGAAAAATAAGAGAACCAAAATGATTGAATCAGTCCAAGCAGATCGTGAGAACAAAACGTTCGATGGTCAGGATGATGATGTTGATGACACAAAACGATGCACTCTTGACAATGCAGGAAAGCAGCCAGATATCCTCAAGGCAGAAAATAGTTATCACATCATGGATGAAACATTTATTAGTGGTACAAGCATGGAGCAGAATAAGAAATGTAATGGCCAAGCGTATGACTTAGAGGTCAATGACATTAATAATGCAAGCAGTAGAGCTTCTTCAGATTTCGATGTAACTCAGTGCCGCAGACAGTTCCAGGCCAGCAATGATCATTATACAAATGTAATTCTCCCTAGAAGCATACACAATAAATCTCAACCATTCATGGCTATTGTGAATCAAAGAAACATCCAATCTCCTGTAAATCAACAAAGTGCTGTAGGTCACAATCAAGTACTGAGAAATGGATTCACAAATCAACACTTCCCTCAAATGTGCTCATCAGAATGGTTTCCTTCATCGGTCTTAATTACAGAACAAAAACATTTAATCAATGATCTTTATTTGACTGACTATGAAACAGACCATCCCCACCATGGCCATTTTGACAGCAAGCAATCAAGTGAAGGAGGTATCGATAACTTGAGTTTTTGTGGAGATGATCAAATTGAAACTTTACCTGCCGCGTCAACACTTGTGTCCAGCTCTAAACCCAACAGGAGAATGATTCAGATAATTGAGAGACTTCCACTTGGTCTGTCTGTGGAAGAGGTAAAAAGATTGAATGCACCAACAATTCACAAATCGGTGAAGAACACTGCTCAAATAACTACATTGTCACAAGTTCCACAAAGAACTTCAGCCCAGAAACACCCTCCAGGTATCCGTCATTCCACAGACACTTCATCTGATAGTGATTCCCATAGTTCTTTCACTTGTTCAGAGTATAACTATGAAAGGGAACTTCCAGCATACAGTCATTCATCTGTGCATAAATATGCTCAACAAGATTCAGAAACAAATATTGTTGAGGATGAAAGGATGTTAAATGAAAGGGAGATTAGATTACAAGGACATGAAAAACAGCATGCATCCAACATATGTTCAATAGGCACTGAAATTATTACTGAGGAGGATTCAGATACTAGTGTGCAAACATGTGATGATTCCCCTGTTAATAAAACACACAAGTGGGGTGATATTTTAAACTGGGGACCAAGATTTGAAATATATGTTGAGATTTTCAAGGATCTTGCTCAGTTTCCAAGTGAACCAGGGAGTGAAAATCAATTTTCTACTGCTGGAGAGAGTGAGCATGAAGAATTTCTGTGAGACTTTATTTATAAATCACTTTATGGAGAAATTTCTGTATTTTTAGTGCTTTTCATATATACATTTACTAAAAATGTATTGTTCATTGAAAATTTCACAGCTTTTTTTAAAAAATATGGCTTTGTGCATAGGTTTTGCAAGTTAAAAAACAGTAACATTGCATAGTTTCCAAGTTAAAACCAATTACCTCATAATCCATTGTTATTTGCTCCGTTATCAAATTTAAACAGCTTTCACTGGAATATTTACTTGTTACTTAGTCTCCTTCCATCTCAGCAAAGTGATAAATACACAGACAAGTTGTGGATTCTATTGCTATAAGAAAAGTGTCATTTTGTCACCAATGTGAATTAAAATAAAAAAAGTGTATCTATATATATCTGTTTAAAACATTCCATTCCATTTTCAGTGAGTTTATTTTCCAGTGTAATATCAGGTGAAGTCAACAGCTTGGGGGTGGAAGCCTTTTCTGCCAATTTTCCATTTCCCGAAATGAATCCTACTAAATTTTCTAACAAGAATTGACCCTTCCTGTAATCCACCCATCAAGTGCCAGCTATCTCCTAATGATGCGATCATCATCCCTCCTGCCTGCCCTTCTCCATTTACATGAAAATAGCATACAATGATAGGTGCAGATTGAACAATAAAGCTGATCCTGGAACACCCTGTGAGTAAGGGGGTGGGAGATGTCACCTATTCATAAGCAATCAGAAGCAAGTTCTTGACTGTGGAGGCTAAATGCCAAAAGCAAATATGCACTCAAACTAGATTTTCCTGTCTTACACTGACAATGCCATATGAACGGGAGTCAAAAGGAGCACTTGTTACCAGCTGAAACAGAAATGTGACAAAGTGAGCCTAACGGTTGATGAAGTTTTGAGTAGTGATTACTAAAGCCGCAAACGTGTTTTCCTGAGCTATTTTCCTCGATATTCTTCCCTGTTGTTTGTGAGCTCCTTTCATTACGCAGTGGTATAAATAGTATCTTGTTTAGTCTGGCATATGGTACCTGTTATTATGGGTAAATCATTAGAGAGTATGTGTCTCAAATATTTCTGTTTCTGCGTCAAGGTTCATGTATTTGAAAGTTAAGAACATGGGATGAAACTGTTTATCAGGCTGTGGATTATAAGGTTGGAGGGCTGTATGATGGGAGTTAAAGAAAGCCACCAAGAGTCTGATTAATCTAATTGCTGCATAGAAAGCAATGTAAGGATCAAGGGACAACAAGGTGCAGAGCTGGATGAACACAGCAGGCCAAGCAGCATCATAGGAGCACCTATGATGCTGCTTGGCTGTGTTCATCCAGCTCTGCACCTTGTTGTCTCGGATTCTCCAGCACCTGCAGTTCCTACTATCTCCGAATGTAAGGATCAAGGCTACTACAATCTCATGTATGACAGAATAACAAAGAGGAAAGCCTGTCCTGGCTCATGAGGATGAATGTCATCATTTGAAGGTGGTTGTAGAGCAGGCTTTCATACAATAGTTGAGTAGCCTGATAAGGTCAGGATTTTAAATCGAAAACAAACATATCGTTCCTGATATTTCTTCACAGATCAGTAACTCCATGCCAGAAGTTTGACTGACTTAAGCCAGCAGCAGTGCTAGCATTGTTGAGGTTACAACGAAAGAGGAGATAAACGAGGAATTACCCTGTGCCAACAAAACAATTGGCATGAGGCTCAGGGAGCCGTGGCTGTGGATCAACAGGCAGTGTCTGAAGAGGGGAAACTGGCTTTTCACCTCTGTCAAGTGTTTTTTTTTAAGAGATAGCCTACCAAAGGGATTGTAGCTACCTTCAAGGCAGTGAGAGAGATACTTTGACAGGATTAGGAACAGTCTCACCTACATCTGCCATCTCCCACAGACAGATCTGCACCTGGGCAGCAGCACTATGCCCGTAGCCTCAAAGATCACAGCAGTATTGAACTTGCTAACAACCAGCTCCTTTCAAATTACAACTAGGGATGTGTAGCATCTGTCAATTGGCAGCCCACAACTTTATTTATGAGTCCACAGATGCCATTTACAAGAAAGCCATACAGTTTATCTATTTCACCATGGACCCAGAAAACCAAGATGCCTGAGCCTTTGGATTTGGAGTCACTGTTGGGTTCTTCCAGGTACTCGGGGGTCACTCACATTTTTTTATTTGCTCATGGCATGTAGACAATCTGAATAAGGGCAAATTATGGTGCAGAGCCATTTCTGCCATAAAGGAAATGCTTGTGTTATACCTTTAAAATGTTAAACTACTATGCTGTTACTATTAAGCTAATTTGTTCCCTTGGCAGCAATTACCTCCTGTTCGGTTTCCTGGACAAAGCATCAGAATGGATTTACTCAGGGTTATATGGGCCTGCTTTTATATGACTCAAACTCAGTTTGTAAGGAGCGTTCACCTATTACAGAGATATAGAGGGACTGAACTATGCTGACTGACTCCCAGAACCCAAACATCAATCATAAGTACCTGCTTTCTAGAGATTATATTCCTCCCAGAGGACAGCAGTGAATGATAACCTCTGAACCCTTTACACAGATGCACATGTATAGCACAGACTGTGATCAGTGCCCGTCCACATGGAAAACATAGAAAGTTTAATACATTGTAAGAAACCACAAGACTGCTGTATAATATTTGTGTCAAGTTCCCGCTTGCACAGAAAGTTGAAACCCATGCATCCAAAGTGAAGTCAATGTTATTCAATCGTTCTTCTCCTACCACTAGGTCCTGTTTCCACCTTTGAAGCTACAACTACACTTGAGCGAACGTGCTGGCTGCTTTACTGGCTTTCATCCAGTAACTCTGGAGATTCAGGGTCCAGCAATCTCTGGCCTGCTACAGGTTTCCTGTACAAGTGCAGCTACAATCTCCCAGGCCTAACCTGACAGAGGTGTTGAGTCCCTGTCAGAGAGGTGGTGTCGCAGGGTACCTCTGCATTGTCCTCAGATGATAACCCTGGGTTCCTGTTTGTTACTCCTCTATCCTATCAGTGCACATTGGCACTGCTTTCCCTCTTGAGGGGATGGAGCTCCTGCAGGGAGGTCTGGCCCTTCAGCCATCTGCCACCTAGCCAGTGCCCAAATACCTCCATGGCTTGAGCAATGGAGTGACTTTCTCTTATATAACCTGCAGACACTGATTCTTCTGCTGGATCTGACTGTCCACGTTGGTCGTCGACTCTTCCAAGGTGGCACTTAGATGCTAGATCCACGATATCAGAGAAAACTTGGATAGACTTTTACCTTCTTTGCTCCAGCCTTCATATGATCACCAGCACCTCTGCCAGATCCTCCCTTTTTTTGCCTATATACCAGCATCAGCTCTTGGCTAGGTCCAGAGTTTCATCGTCTACAGATACCTGTACCAAGGCAGCTCGGATGGAGCTGGTTCCTGAGTCTAATGCCTAGGGCTGCCCAAGAGGACCTGGCTCCAGTGTAGCAGGAGGATAAATGCAATCTACCAGAGTATGTTCCACCGTCTACTCAATGCTCCATGAGTATGAGTTCAGCAGGGGCCTGTTCTCCAGCAGTCCTTCAAGTGCCACTGTCCTCAGCCATTTGTTCCTCCTCTAGCTGAGGGCCCATGTCAATACTATGCTCACCAGGATGCGACTCCAAACCTACTCTAGTTAGATTACTCCATGTTGCTGAAAGGTAAGGAGGAAGGCCTTGATGGTGCATCCTCTGAGTGACGGGGCTGTTCCTCAAATGTGAGATTCAAGAATCTGGTAGATATGGGTCTGAGGGCGGGAACTCTCATTTAATGGTCATGGTTCATGAGTGGGACCCTGGGGCTTTTGCAAGCTGCCAGCCTTAACGAAGGTTTCATTGCAATGTAGGTAACAGTAACCAATTTGAGGCATTCTCACTAGATAGCTGTAGACAGCCAATATCCTTCAACTCTGACACGTTCCCCTTGTTCTTCTGCTAGCATGGTGGTCTTCTCCCTGCAGGAAGTCAGGAGCATTATGTCAGGCATGGACAGAATGCCTTATGAGGAAAGGCTAGACAGGCTAGATCTGTAGCCCCTGGGGTTTAGAAGAGTCAAAGGTGACTTAATTGAAACATATAAGAACCTGAGGGGACTTGACTGGGTGGATGCTTAAAAGATGTTTCCTCTTGTGAGAGAATCTAGAACTAGAGGTCAAAGTTTAAAAATAAGGGGGAACCCATTTAAAACATAAATGAAGAATTTTTTTTCTTTCAAGAATGTTCTGAGTCTTTGGAATTCTCTTCCTCAAAAGGCAGTGGATGCAGAATCTTTAAATATTTTTAAGGCAGAGGTAGATAGATTCTTGATTTTCATGTCGGGAATGTAGAGTTGTGGTGAAAATCAAATCAGCCTTGATTGTATTGAATGGTGGAGCAGACTAGAAGGGTTGAATGGCCTACTTTCATGCCATGCGTGTTCTTCGCCTGCAAAGGGATAGCGTTAAGTGTCATTAATATGGGTACATGAGCACGTGCCAGCACTACAGATAGCTACAGCTACAAATAGAGACGTCATTCACAAACTGTGATTGTCCGTGAGCATTGTTGAATGGTACGTGGTTCTGTGCCAGCAAAGATCTACTGTTGCTGAAAAATAACAAAGTGTTAATATGGTGTATTTATGCCAGAGGTATCTGTGAGATCTTCATCCCAAGCCTTTTGTAGTTGTGTTCTTGGCCCATACAAGTTATCAATGCTTACCTTGTTGTTGTGATGAAAGGTTAGTGAGCTGCTGGTGTTGTAGCTCTTTTTATATTTTAATTGTGAACCCTGGCAGATGTCTGAGAGACGGTTCCATGGCAGTACAGCATTGGTAGGTGCAATGAAGTGACAGATATTGATTGCACATATGATATCTGATGGAGATATCTGGCATCCAATTTTGTGTGTGATAGCCCTCCACAATAGCAACCTTATACCGAACGCACACTCATGGAGCATTGATTGGACGGTGGGACATACCCTGGTGGATTGCATTTATCCTCCTGCTACACTGGAGCCAGGTCCTCTTGGGCAGCCCTGGCCATTAGACTCAGGAACCAGCTCTGTCCAAGCTGCCTTGGTCAGTGAGGGCAGCCTCTTGTTGTCATCCACAGAGAAAAGAACTTCACTCCAGACTCCAGGGAGGCATCATTGAAGTGGACTACCATTTTTGCCGTACTTCTGACAACTTAAGAGGTGGCTGTGGATGATGAGCAGTGATCAAGCAATGCTCCAGTGTTGCAGGGAGTGAAGTGCTGTCTCAGTACCTTTGGAATAAGCACCTGAAACTGGGGTCCGGAAAGTCCCAGCAAGACAGAACTTCCTTCCTGTCTGACCCTAAGCAATATCTCTCACTTATGGGCCTGCCTCCAAAAAAAAACTAAGGTTCCACCTGAAGAGACTGTTTTCTTATCAGTGTAAACACTGATCTACTTGGATTGCCTTCTGCTGATTTAATAGCATAGTTTTTTGTTGGCTTTTAATAAACTATCTGTTTTTTCATGAAAATGAATTGTCACATTGAACACGAGACAATGAGGTGCAGGGCTGGATGAACACAGCAGGCCAAGCAGCATCATAGGAG
>NW_025971977.1:0-10041 GCF_021869965.1 Rhincodon typus
TTAAAAACCAGGCGGGAAAACACACCGACGCTTCATCAGGGGCTGCACTGAGAGATGTTACCAAGCACGGTAACGAAACGACTGCGGAACAACAAACCAGCTCGGCGAGCCAACCAACCTCAATATCAGGTCTCCTCTCAGCCATCATCTTTCCAGTGAAAACAATCCTAGTCTTTTTAACTTCCCTCGTAGTCAATGCCCTAGAGACTAGGCAACATCCTGATGATCCTTCTCTGTACTCCCTCCAAAG
Source organism: Rhincodon typus (assembly GCF_021869965.1). NCBI lineage: Eukaryota > Metazoa > Chordata > Chondrichthyes > Orectolobiformes > Rhincodontidae > Rhincodon > Rhincodon typus. Next base: position 251 of record NW_025971977.1, read on the forward strand.
CCTCCACATCCTTCTGGTAGTGTGGTTACCAAAACTGCACACAACACTCCAAATGCTGCCTAACAAGGGTTTTATTTAGCTGCACCATGTTTTGCCAACTCTTATACTCCACAACCCGGGTGATGAAGGCAAGTTTGTTCATTTTCATTGCTATCTACATTCCTCCTAGGGTTTGATAGTGTTTATCAAAACATGGTCTCTCAGCCACCTCTCCCTCCTTAGGTGACCATTTCTGGCTTTGACGTACTCAACGTAATTTCAAACAGAAATTCCATCTCTCATGACTTTAATCCACCCAGGATTACAGATATTTCTACAATATATTATGCTCCTAACAGTTGCGCTGCCACATGCACATTCTTGGCCTCTCTCTCCATCAGGAGTGCCTTTTGATATCTCAAAGCTGTCTTAATCCTCAGTCTGATTTCATCTCATTTGATGTTTCTACAATAAATATTTTCCTTTCCTTTCAAGTGCTAAGGAACACAAGATCCAATAACTCAGCTACTTTCAGATCCTTCCTCCCTGCTCTTTCCAACTGACTCCACCCCTCCTTCACAGAATAAGGCCGTTTGGCCCATCATGTCTGAACTGGTTCTCTGAGCATTTTAACTTAGCACCAATCTCCCTCCCCTGTAGGCCTACACATTGCTTCTATTTATATAATCATCCAATGGCTTCTTGAATGCCTTAATTTAGCCTGGCTCCACCACACCTCCAGGCAGTACATTCTATACCCAAATGATTTAAGCATTTTCTCACCTCACAGTTGCTTCTTTCAGAAAACGCCTCAAATCGGTGCCCTCTCATTCTCGATTTATTCACGAATGGGGAGGTTCTCCCGATCCATTTGGTCCATAGCCCCAACGATTTTGAAAATTTCTATCAAATCTTTTCTTAGTCTTCTCCTCTCAAAGAGAAAGAGTCAAGTTCTCCAAGCTGTCAAGTTCCTCACAACTGAAGTGTCTCATCCCTGAAACCATTCTCTGAAACCTCTTCTACACACTCAAATGTATTCACATCCTTCTTATTGTGCAGCGCCCAAAACAGTACAATACCACCAGCTCAGGTCTAACCAATGTCTTATAAAAGTATCATAACCTCCCTGCTCATGTTATATGCCCCTGTTTGAAGCATAGAGTACTGTATGCTTGATTCAAAATCACAGACTGTTCTCTAACTATCCTGCCACCTTTAATGGCTTATATACATAGAGATGAGGATATCTCTGCATCTGAACACCCTTCAGATTAGACCCCTTTATTTTTTATACAAACAAAAACAAACTGCTGGAAAAGCTTGAAAGGTCTAGCAGCATTTGTGAAGAGAAATCAGAGTTAACGTTTCGGGTAGAGTGACCCTGCTGTCTATGTTCTTTGTACCAAAGTGCATCATCTCGCACTTCTCCACATTAAACTCCATCTGCTACATACTTACCCACTCACTGTGTCATTGCCATTGTCCTTTTGAAGTTCTAAACTGTCCTGCTCACAGTTTAGTCATTTCCCATTACAAAGTGTCTAAACTAATACCGCATATTTTCCAGATGCAGCTAATTCAGTACAAAAAATTGTCAATATTCTAAATATTCCATTTCTATTTTTTGTTCATCACCACTTTATCTTGATTCTCAAAGCATATAGAACCTAACAAAACTGCTGGCAACTGGAACAATTTTGTCTTAGGAACTTATCATCCATTTGCACGGCACCTTCAAAATCACAAAATAACTGAAGATATTTCAGATGCACAAAGTGCACACTAAATCAAAGAAGAATTAATGAGAATGGGGATTAGAAAATTGAGATGCATTTTAAAGAAGATCTTGAAGGAATATAAATAGATAGACTGTAGAAGGGATCAGTGGGGAATTCAAGGTAGTGAGCCTTGGATGTTGGAAGGTCAAGGCAGCAGTGGGGTGGCCAGCAAAAAGACTTCAGTTGCTGTGATGGTGTCTACTTGGGGTGAAAATGGCAATTTAAAGATGGAAGGAACACTGGATTGATACACAAGGATAGGGACTTTAAATTCAAGGTGTTGGGGGAATCGTGAGCCAAATGCAGTTTAGTGAGGATGGGGATGACGGGCAGGCTTACTGCAGAAATTTATTGAGGATGGGGAACTGATAACGAGAGCCCTGTTGACAAAAGTGGGTTTAAAAGTGATATGAGTAAAGCTTTGAACAGATAGAGAACAGTGTGGAAAAGGGGGGAAGAATGCATAAAAAACTCAACTCAGGTTTCAAACCAAAACAGTCTAATGAGATTGACAGTGGCCAAGCAGGGTATGAATTAGTGGTAAAGATATGAATTTCAAACTAAGGTCAAGGCTACTGCATTTGGGCTTCATGGTATTGACTTGGTTGAAGAGTTGGGAAGAGAAAGAGCTGGGGCCTCATGGCTAGAATAGGAAGGGGATCTGGGAGAAAGCTTGACTTCATCAGCCCAAAAAAGGATGCAGCAACAAAATCTATTTCCTGTGAAGAAATCCATGAATTCTTTCTAATGGTTAGATGACAGCATGTACTTTAAGTAGGCAGTTGACAGCGTGGGAAAGGAGCACATGATTTAGCTTTATGCTCCAAAATTCAGAAGTCATGCTGTTTTAGTCAGTCTGTTTTATGTTCCAGAAAGACATGAGAGTAGTAGCGGTACTGTAGTGGAGAGTAAGGCCTCTTAGAGCTTGAAGTTGGTTATATCAGATGTGGTGATGAAGGGTTAAATCAGTTTTAGATTAGGTTCTTTTCCATTGGACCAGAGGTTATTGTATTAGAGGAACAATAAAACTAAGACACCATGCAGACTTTATCTGAGCACAAAGGCATGAAAAGTGGAAGGGAAAGAATAGTTAAAGAAATCAACAGCTGCAGAAGGGTCCTGGGAAAAAAAAAGGGAGTACCAAGGGGTAGGTAATTGGAAATTTAGAGTATAATTGGAAGTGACTTAGTAGAGTATTTATTTCTTTCCTCTCCTCTCTCAGATACAAAAAATCTAGTTGAAAGTTTTTGGTTGACAAGGGGAGAAATGATAAAATATTTGAAGATGACTTTGTTGGTGATTAAAACTACAACACCAAGGGATAGAGTTACAGTAGTGATACAGTAACAGTGCCCCTATGTCCGGGCTAGAAGACCTGATTCAAGTCCCACCTCTCCAGAAGTGTGTAATAACATGTCCAAATAGATTGGTTGAAAATATCTACTACACCAAGGGAGATCCCAAAGTTAACTTGCTTCCATCATGTTGTTTCACAGATCATGTTGCCTAACCAATAGTGAAGGACTTCTTGAGAATGAATAAAACTTTTTAAATAATGAAAATAAAGAATTGCACACTGAAGTGCAATGAGATGGTTACAGACGGCATACAGCTCAGGGGACAACACTGTACATTACAGATCACACCTTAATGTCAATATATAGACTTACACAGTTGCAGTACAAACTCTACCACTCTTGGATCAAAGTAAACTCAGTTTGGGTGTTCCGTACATGCTGCAATCCCTTCAGATAAGGACCAGTGATTTGAAACCTACCCAAACAGAAAGTCAACTTGGATTTGCATCAATGGTTGGATGCAAGTTTCCTGAACAGCTACTAAACTCTTTGCAGCATAACATTATTATTTTTCTAGCAAACAGTTGCATTCATTGACTAGCAGCTCAGCAATCTGACTAATGCAGCTGGTCACTGCAGCAAATTCCAAGCCATAGCATCTTAGCATTCAGCTCTAGTAGGTTCAATATCATCAAGCGTATTAGAAGAGTTGTAAGTCAAACTATGCCCACTTACAGAAAATATTGGCATCCAGAGGACACAAATTTAAAATAATTGAAAACAGATCAGAGATGTGACAAGGAATAATAATTTTGTTTTCATTGAGTTATGATGACTTGAAATGCACTGTCTATAATGGGTAAAATAAACAGATTTAATAGAAACTTTTAAAAAGAAATTGATACACACTTGACAAGAAAAGAAATGGCAGGATGGTGGAAAAAACTGACCATGGGATTAATTGATTAAAAAGAACAGAAGAGCTGGCAGCATTGAGTTTTCTTATTCAACTGCAGCTGCAAAAATGCTGGAGATATAAATGTCAACAATTTTGCAACATAAAATAAAAATTTTCCAACAATTTTTAATATCAAAGAAAGTTTGATACAGAAAGTCAATGTTCAAAATATACAGCAACTACATTAATTAAAGTTCTGCTTACTACAGCCTTTCGTTTGAATCATCCAGAACCCTTAATTCTTATAAAATGATACTTCGTGCAAGTTAAATGTAAGTACACATCCTTTCAAAAAGGTTGTGCAGTCAGATAACCCATGAAGTTGAATTCTAAAGCATGGGTGTAGAACACATTGTCTTAAGGGGCAATGATGGTGTGGTGGTAATGTCACTGGATTAGTAATCCAGAGCCTCAGACTAATGTCTGGGGACATGGGCTCAAACCATAGCAGATGGTGAAATTTGAACTCAGTAAAATCTAGAAATAAAAGCTCATTTAATTGCAACCATGTAACCATGGTTGATTCTTGTAAAAACCCCTTTGGTTCACTAATGCCCTTTAGAGAAGAAAATCTGTTGCATTTTATCTGGTCTGACTTACATGTGAATTCAGACTAAAAGCAATGATGACTCAACTGCCAACTGAAATGACACAAATCGCTCAATCCAACTTGATTCGGTTAGGGATGGGCAATAAATGCTGGCCTGGCCAGTTAAATCCACATCCCATGCAAGGATGAAGAAAAAAATCTGAAGTGAACTTGTCTGATGACCAAAATCCTGAAGTTTTGTACTGCCTTTCCAAACAATATTTTTAATCCTTTGTGACTGTTAACCCGTGCCCTGTTCAAATCTATATGGAGATTAAGAAATGCAATGGGAGAGAATTATTTCAGCCTGATTAAAGTTGTTTTGTTACAAAGACAGAATAACACTTATATTTGAACTTCCTTTTCTTTTGGCAAGAATATAATTTAATACTACACAATCACTTGTCTTTTCTAATTGGAAAGCTACTGGAGGATGGTTTTAAGTAAATGTCCCTGTATGTTCTTCTTTCTCAGATAATTTGATTCCCTCTCAAACGCCTTGTCTGACACTTATTCCACTTAAGCCTCAGGCAATACAGCCCAGATCCTAATCACTTGTTGCATGAAAAGACTTTCTTGTGTCGCCATTACATTTACCAATAATCTTAAATACATGCTCTCTCATTTGTGATGCTTCTACCAACAGAAGCAGGTTCTCCCTATCTTCTTAAAGTCAGGCAGCATAGAAATAGGCCCTTCAGCCCACCATGTCTATGTCCAGAGCCCTCGTGATTTTTGGAACTTCAATTAAATCTCTTCTCAACCTTCTCTTCTTCAAAGAAAATAATCCCAACTTCTCCAATCTATCGACATAACTGAAGTTCCTCATTCTCGTTTTCTGCATAAGCTAAAACGTGTGCATGCACTCCACATACTTCTGCTCCTGCCCTCCCCCTTAAGAACTGTACCTGTTAGTTTATAATGTCTCTCCACGCTTTCCCAACAAGGGCGTATCATTTCACACTTCTGCAGTGAACTTTGACAGTGATTTTTCAACCATTCCACCAACTTTTATTACTTTGAAATTCTACACTAATCTCGCCACATCTCAACATGCAAAATAAAAGTAGACCACTTAACTCCTTGAACCTGCTCTGCCAGCCAATAAGATTGGTTTGTGTTTCAAATTAGACATTTCCATCTACCCCCAAATATGCTAACAAACATGAATCTACCCACCTCGGTCTTAAAATTATGGCAGTATTTGTTGACACTAAAACTTCAGTACAACGGTGCTTGCATACGTGCATGGTATCAGACCCTCTACATCATTGTGCCATGCACAAAATGCATACTGCGCATGTTCACAGACAGGCAAGACATTTAATACAAACACTTCAACAAATCTCATTCACTAGCAAACGCACAAGCATCTCCCTAGAGCATACTGTGCATGCGCCTTGCTGTCAGCAAATGCAGGCTAAAAAATATTCAATTACCTTGCCTCCACCTCCTTCCGAGGCAGAGTTTTCCAAAGTGTCATAGCCTGAGAGAACTTTTCTCAACTTTGTTCTGAAAGGATAACCCTCAATATTAAAAAAAAGAGTGCCCTCCAGTTCTGGACTGACCCACAAGAGGAAGCATTATTTCCATGCTCACCTTGTGAAGACCATTCAGGATCTAATATACTTCAATCATGTAAGCCCCTACTCTTCTAAACTTCAACGGAAAGGAGTACAACCTGACCAACCAATCCTCGTAAGTTAACCCACTCATTCCAGGTATCAATCTAGTTAACCTTGCTGAACCACAATGCATTAACATCGATGCTTAAACATTGAGACCAAAATTGCACACAGATGTGATCTCACTAACCCCCAATATAACCAAATATATCCTTACTGTCATATTCAGTTGTTATAACACTTTGGAGCAAAAACTTGCTGTCATTGCATACCTGACCCAATGTAATACTCTCCAAGCAATGAAGCATATAGAAAGTAGGATAAACGAAAACATGGCTCTTTGAACAAACTGAGGAATTCTCACTGATACGTTCAGAGTCGATACAAGGAAGGATTAAATCAGGAATCAAATTCAATTTAAGTTACATACAGAAAGGGTAAGATGGGATTCAGAGTGAGATAAAAGAAGTGGAAAGAAAACCGAAAAAAATCCTTTTTGTTTGAAATACAGTAAAGCAGGGGTTTACTTGCATATTGAATACTTGAAAAGTTTGTACATGGGATCTGGACATCACTGGCAAGGCCAAATTTGTTGTCCATTCCTAGTCTCCTTGGAGGAGGAGGCAGTGAGTTGCCTTCTTGAACAATTGCACTCTTCTGGGTGTAAGTACACCAACAGTGTGTTAGCAAGGCAGTTCCACGGTATTGATCCTGCAGCACTAAAGGAATAGCAATGTAGCTCAACGTCAGGACAGTGAGTGGTTTGGAGGAAACCATGCAAGCGGTGGTATGCCTAGAACCTGCTGCCCTTGTCCTTTGAGGTGGTGAAGGCTGTGGATTTGGAGGATGGCATCAAAGTGCAAATGGTACATATTGTTGCCACTGTGCGTTCTTGGTGATGGAAATGAATGTTGAAGGTTGTGGAAAGGGTGCCAATCAAGCAGGCTGACAGTTCTGAATCTTAAGTATTATTGGAGCTGCATTTGTACCTTGAGATGGTGGATAGGCGTTGGGGAGGCAAAGGTAAATTACTCAGTACAAAATACTTAGCTTCTGACCTGCACTTGCAGCCACAGTATTTACATGGCTGGTTCAGTTCGGTTTCTGATAAATCCCTGGATGTTGACAGTGGGAGACTTAAGGATATTAATGTCACTGAATGTCAAAGGGCGATAATTGGATTATCTCTTGTTGGAGATGGTCACTACTTGGCACAAATATATTTTGCCACTTTTCAACCCAAGTCTGGATATTGTCCATATCTGGCTGTACATGGACACAGGCTGCTTTAGTATCCGAGTAATTTTGATGTTGACCACAATGCAATCATCTGCAAACATCTCCACACTTGTCCTTACGATTGTCGGAAGGTCAATGATAAAGCAGTTAAAGATAGATAGGGCTAGGATACTACTCTGAGGAATTCTTACAATAACGTTTCTGGTATGAGATCCTTGATCTCCAATGAGCATTACATCACCCTTCAAAGATATGATTCCAACCAGCGAGATCTCCCTCCAACAGATTTCAATTAACATCAGTTTTGCTAGGGCTACTTGATAGCATATTCGGTCAAATATTGCACTGATGACAAAGGCAGTCATTCTCATGACACCTCAAGTTCAGCCCTTTATGTTTGGACTGTGGCTGTAATGAGATCAGCAGCCAAGTGGTCTTGATGGAACCTAAATTGAGCACTGGTGAGCATATCATTCCTTTGTAAGTTCTACTTGACAGCACTGTCAATGACCCGTTCCATTACTTTGGTGATGATCAAGAGTACACTGATAGGGGCATTAATTTGCCAGCTTGGATTTGTCTCCCTTTTTATGGACAGGACATACCAGAGCAATTTTCTACATTGTTTAGTAGGCGCCAGTGTTGTAGGTATAGTGGAACAGCTTGGCTAGGTTTGCAACTAGCTCTAGACTATAAGTTTTCAGTAGTATTACTGGGGTGTTTTCTAAGGCCCATAGTCTCTGCAGTACCTAGTGCCTTCAGCTATTTCTTGATATCATAGGGAGTGAATCGAGTTGGCTGAAGACCAGCACCGGTAATGGAAGCAGAGGTACACATGGACAGGAATAGGCTATTTAGTCCAAAAAGCCTGCTCTGCCATTTTAGATTATGGCAGATCATCTATTTCATTGCCACTTTTCTGTACCATCACCTGTTTCCACTCCATCTAGGGTGCAGAATTCCACTATTCACTAACTTCTAAGTGAAGAGGTTCCTCCTCATCTCAATCCTAAATGGCTTGCCTTTTATTCTGAGACTGTATTGTCCAGTTCTGGATCTCACAGGTGGGGAAACATCTTTTCTGCACTACTCTATTCATCCCTTTAAGAATTAAGTTTCCTATGAAATCGCTTCTCCATAAGACCATAAGACATAGGAACAGAAATTAGGCCATTTGGCCCATCAAGTCTGCTCTGCCATTCAATCATGGCTGATAAGTTCCTCAACCCCATTCTCCTGCTTTCTCTCCGTAACCCTTGATCCCCTTCATAATCATTCTCAGTCTTCTTTACTCCAGGGAATACCAGGCCTAGTCTCTTCAAACTTTCCTCAGATGACAGTTCCAGGAACCAGTCTGGTGATGCTGGGGAACTCAGAGAGCAAGATGGATCATTCATTCTGCCTTGCCCTAGTAAGTAAGCAAGGCAACTTTTAAAGGAAGGACATCTAATCATTTGAAGCACTGAAGTTGCTGGAGTATGGTGTCAAAGTACAAGGTTTTGGCTAAAATAAGTAAAACAAAACTTTTAGAGTCAGACTTCAATCCATGGCCTTCTGACCATGACTGCCACTCTACTTTAAACCTTAAAAATTTATCATATCAATGTTTTTCTTTCAACAGATATTAACTTATTTTCCAACACATTCGGGGATGATATTAAATTACGTTTTGAATTGCAAACAGCAGTTTAATCAGCTTTGAACAAATCTTCTAATTCAGCTTTCAACAACAAATTCCAGTTATAAGAAGCAATATTTTGTCACTCAATTTCCTTTTCACTTTAAAAAGAGTTATTGCCACAGAGAAAAATAAGTTACACCCACAAACTCCTCTCACTGGTAGATTAAGTACTCTCAGTTGCACAGTTCTTTGCTCAGGGTCAGCCAGTTGAATGCAACTCACATCAGCTATTTCAAAGTATCAAGCCAGCAAGACAAAACAACCTTTATAATGTCGAATCAGAGATAGTAGGAACTGCAGATGCTGGAGAATCCGAGACAACAAGGTGCAGGGCTGGATGAACACAGCAGGCCAAGCAGCATCATAGGAGCAGAGAGGCTGACGTTTCGGGCCTAGACCCTTCATCAGAAAAGGGGGAGGGGAAGGGGGTTCTGAAATAAATAGGGAGAGAGGGGGAGGCGGATAGAAGAGGGATAGAGGAGAGGATAGGTGGAGAGGAAACAAACAGGTCGAAGAGGCGGGGATGGGGCCAGGAAAGGTGAGTGTAGGTAGGGAGTTAGGAAGGGGATAGGTCAGTCCAGGGAGGACGGACAGGTCAAGGGGGCGGGATGAGGTTGGTCGGTAGGAGATGGAGGTGCGGCTTG
>NW_025971978.1:0-10038 GCF_021869965.1 Rhincodon typus
CCGGGGAATTGGAAGTTCTGGAGGAGGTGGAGGGCGTGGGTGGTGTCACGGACATAGGTAGGGAGTTCCTGGACCAAGGGGGAGAAAATGGAGTCGAGATAGTTGGAGATCAGTTCGGTGGGGCAGGAGCAGGCGGAGACAATGGGTCGACCAGGGCATTCAGGTTTGTGGATTTTGGGAAGGAGATAGAAGCGGGCAGTGCGAGGTTGGGGAACGATGAGGTTGGAGGCCATGGGTGGGAGGTCACCTGAGGTGATGAGGTTGTGGATGGTTTGGGAGATGATGGTTTGGTGCTCAGGGGTGGGGTCTTGATCAAGGGGGCGGTAGGAGGAGGTGTCGGAGAGTTGGCGTCCGGCCTCGGCGATGTAGAGGTCAGTGCGCCATACTACAACTGCACCTCCCTTGTCCGCAGGTTTTATGGTGAGGTTGGGATTGGAGCGGAGGGAGCGGAGGGCTGCACGTTCTGCGGGGGAGAGGTTGGAGTGGGTGAGAGGGGTGAGGAGGTTGAGGCGATTGATGTCTCGACGGCAGTTGGAGATGAAGAAGTCGAGGGAGGGTAGGAGGCCTTGGGGTGGTGTCCAGGAGGAGGGGGTGTGTTGGAAGCGGGAGAAGGGGTCAGTAGAGGGAGGGTTAGGTTCACGGTCAGAGAAGTAAGCGTGGAGGCGGAGGCGGCGGAAAAACTGCTCTATGTCCAAGCGTGAGCGGTATTCTTGTCTTTGTTTCTTCAATTCCTGGGCGTTAGTTGATTATGAACAGAAATACTAAGCAGGGGTATAGGGAAAGGGCGGGATGATGGCACAAAGCTATGATGCTCATTGAGACTGCGAGTCAAATGTCCCCCTTCTGCATTATAATATTCTCTGAGGAGTATAGGCCCAATTGATTCAGTCTCTCCTCATAAGACAGTTCCTTTATACTCTGTCCCAGCCTAGTGAACCTTCTCTGAACTCCCTCCAATGCCAGTCCATTTTTCCTTAGGTAATGGGAAAAAATGTTCACATTATTTCAGCTGTAGTCGACTAATGCCTTGCATAGTTTAAATAAAAATAAGGAACTCTGGTTTAAATGAAAATATAGAGCTAAGGGAACTCTACCAGAATGAGGCAGCATTTACAACAAGGTAGACGAAATGAACACACTATGTATGTGGTCTAATGGGCATTACAGAAACATGGTTGCACAATGAGCAGGACTAGGAACTGAATATTCAAAGATATTAGAATTTGGGAAAAAAAGGAAAGTTTGGAAAAAATAAAAGGAAATTTGCCCTGATAATAAAGGAAGGAATCTGTCCTTTACTAAGGGAGGAAAATTTGAACTTGTTTTTGTGGCAAGAGGATTAGAAAAGCAATTGATTATTTAAACAGACTGATGGTTGAGCTCTGAAGCAACATCCTGGTAAATCTCCTTTGCACCCCCTCCAGCACAATCACAAATTGATGCAGTGACTTGCTGATAAGGACCTGAACCGACTGGGTTTTGATTTTGGTGAAAGAAGAGACGATGGCTGATATCTGAAAAGGGAGTTTGGATTGATGCTTGGAAGGGAAAGAAAGCTGCAGAACCCCAGGGACAGAACAAAGGGATGGCTGCTGTGTAGAGGGATAATGCCCTGGATTGATAGAACAGTCTCCTTCTGTGCCATGTCAAGTTTTTGACTCGCTGATATTCCATTCCGAACCTTTGGATGCTTTGCCAATTTGGAACTTGATACAAATGGATGTTTATGTTGTCTCAAATCTGTTTCCTTTTCCATTTGAGGCAGGAACTATGTTCAAACAGATCACAACAGCTTGCAAGGTACTGATTCCTCTGTGAGCTGCCCTGTATTGGTTTGCCACATGCCTGAACAGGACATTGGTGAGGCTACTGTTGGAATTCTGTGTTCAATTCTGGTCACCCTGGCATAGGAAGGATGTTGTGAAACTTGAAAGGGTTCAGAAAAGATTTTCAAGGGTGTTGCCGGGGTTGCAGCATTTGAGATATTAGGAGAGACTGAATAGGCTGGGGCTATTTCCCTGGAGTGTTGGGGGCTGAAGGGTGTTCTTATAGAGGTTTATAAAATTATAAGGAGCATGGATAGGGTGAATAGGCAAGGTCATTTCTCCAGGGTGGGGGAGTCCAAAACTAGACAGCATAGGTTTAAGGTGAAAGGGGCAAGATTTAAAAGGGACCTGAGAATTAGCTGCCAGAGGTGGTGGAGGCTGGATCAATTACTACATTTAAAGTCATCTGGATGGGTACATGAATAGGAACAGTTTAGAGAGATATGGGCCAAATGCAGGCAATTGTGACTAGATTAATTTAGGATATCTGGTCAGCATGGACAAGTTCGACCAAAGGGTCTCTTTCTTTGCTGTATATCTCTATGACTCTATCCAAGGTTCCTGAATCTTGCCACAGGTGTACATTCGTGCTGTACATCTCTCTGACTCCAAACAACAAGAGTCAATATATTGCTGCCTCAACATTCTCAACAATAACATTCTCTCAACAACACACTCTCCCTTCAGGTTACTGATCCTTCTCCTCCTCAATTCCTCTGTCAAACACCGAATCATCATGACCACTCAGCATCAAAGCTCCTCTTAACCTGCTCTTGCTAAAATAAATTCATTTGCAGTTTCTGTGTAACTGACATTTCTCATGGCTGAGAACAATCTTACATTATCTAGCCATCTTTGAGATGGTGCAGTGCTCAGAATCCAACAAAATACTCCGTTTGCAATCACCTCAATAACTGACAAAGATTGAGCACAATAACATGATCATCTCATGACATTCGGTCTGTCTGACTGAAAGCAGAGTGAATAATTCCATACCCCTCGGTAGTTGCAGGTCTCCTCGCAGTTTTGTATGTTAAACAGATTCACATCCTGACAGCTGTGATCAAAGCAGACCTGTCAAACAGCAAACACAATGTCAGTTGTCACAGTGTCACTGCCAATTAGGCTTCAACGCTGAGCCTGAAGGGTTTACGGCAAAATCAGTAACAAACACTTCAGGGAAGGGGAAAGTTACCTGGGCGTTTTACTTCGGGAGGGGGCGGGGGTGCATACCCTTCAGACCCGGTCATTCAATGTTGGTCTGTGATCAGGGACAGGACAGTGTCACTGCAAGTGAGGCAAGTCTGGGCACCCAGAGGGCTCACATTGAGGAGCCTTGTCCTCTGCAATTGTCCAACAGTTCCCAGGTTCCTGCAAACTGTGTAGACCAGAGTGGGGACTACAGGGACTCTCAAATGTTTTCTCAATGGGGAAAGGTTTTGGAAATCTGAAGTGCAAAGGGAATTGGGAGCCCTAGTTCAGAATTCTCTTAACGTAAACATGCAGGTTCAGTTGGCAGTTACAGAGACAAATGCAATGTTAGCATTCGTTTCAAGAGGGCTAGAATACGAGAGCAGAGATGTACTGCTGAGGCTGCATAAGGCTGTGGTCAGACTGCATTTGGAATATTGACAGTGGTTTTGGGCCCCACATTGAAGGAAAGACATGTTGGCTTTGGAGGGGATCCAGAGGAGGTTTATAAGAATGATCCTGGGAATGAAGGGCTTGACAGCATTTAGACGGATAAGGGGGGGATCTGATTGAAACTTGCAGAATACTGAACATAGAGGAGATGTTTCCACAAGTAGGAGAGACAACAACCCGAGGGCACAGCCTCAGAGTAAAAGGAACAAATCATTAGAATTGAGATGAGGAGGAATTTCTTCAGCCAGTGGGCAGTGAATCAACTCATAGCCTCCACAGGCTTCTGCAGAAAAGTCATTAAGCGTATTTAAGACAGAGGTAGATAGGTTCTTGATTGGTAAGGGGATTAAGGGGCACAGGAGAAGGCAGCAGAAGCCACTCTTGCTAAGTGAAAACAGACACAAAGTAATCAGGAGATAACAAGGTGTAGAGCTGGATGAACACAGCAGGCCAAGCAGCATCAGAGGAGCAGGAAGGCTGATGTTTCGGGCCTAGACCCTTCTTCAGTTAGCTTCTTTGTCTTTTCTCTACTCCCCATTATAAATGCTCCTGTTAACCTGTAATGGATCCACATTTCTTATAACCAAATGGTTCCTTTTTATTTACCTATTAAAGCTGTATTTTACAAACCTCCCAATCTTCAGGTTTACTGCTATTTCTGGCAACTTTATAGACCTTTACTTGAATCTTACACAATCCTGAAATTCACTTGTTGCCCGCAGTTGATTGACTGTTTCTGAGGTTGTGCACCTTGAGGGAATGCACAGTTGCTGTAAGTTCTTTAAAGACTATCCATTGCCCATGTAGAGTCAGGCTTTTCAATGTATTTTCCAAACCACTTCGGCCAATGAGTGCCTCATGTTGTCATAATGTCCCTGATTCACATTTCACCCTCTTGTTTCAGATTGAACTCCCTTCCTTTCAAACGTCATGGACAATTCCATCATTTTGGGGAACTCATCCTGAAAAGTTATTTTCAACAAGATTGTTAATTATCCTTTTCTCACTCCAGAATACAGGATCTAAAACAGCCTGTCCTCCTGCCGGCACCTCAATGTAGTGCTCTAGAAAACCATGTTGAAAACACCCCAGGAACTCATCCTCCTGAGCTTGTGTGCTCAATTCATTTCCCCAGTCTCAATGCAGATTGCAATCCCCCAGGATAACTGTGGCCCCCATGCTACATACTTCTTTCATCTTCTGGTGAAGATCATGTCCCCCACTCCCACTGCTATTTGTTGGTCTATAAATAAATTCCAACCAATGACTGCTGCCCGCTGCTGTTTCTTAATTCCATGCAAAGGAGATTCAACACATTGTTTTCCTGATCTGAGATCTTCCCTGACCAATGGATTGAGCCCATCACTAAGCATTAAATATTCAGTTCCCAGCCCTAGTCACCTTGCAGCAATGTTTCTGTAATGACAGTTAGATCACATCTCTCTATTTGTGGCTTTTGATCATTGGCCTTGTGAATACCGTGTGCTTTCAGGCTGTTTGCCTTTAACTTTATACTTTGACATTATTTTACATCCAAAAACTTAGTTGATGCTCACCTCCACTTTGTCTACCTTCTAATTCTACTTCTCAATCTCTAGGTTCTTGCTTTACTTCCTTTTGAATTGGGCTAGACCTCAGGTTTCCAACCCCTGACAGCACTGTCCAATTACCCTGCGAGGATATAATTTCCAGTCCTGGAAAGGTGTAAGCTGTCCCAACTGGCCCAGAACATTTCCCACTGCTTCAGAAATCTGAGAGCCTCCCTCCTACACCTATTTCCAGTCCTTTCTCAAACTGTCTCACTACATCTACAGAACACAGAAGGGCAGGAACAGATCTTCGGCCCATGCCAACCACTCTAAACTAATCCCATCTGCTTGTACATGGTCCGTATCCCTCTGTTCTCTGCCTGTTCATGTGTCTGTCTAAATGACTATTAAACATGGCTACTGTATTTGCTTCGACCACCTCCCCTGGTAGCGCATTCCAGGCACTTACCAACCTCTATGTAAAAAAAACTTACCTTGAATATCTCCTTTAAACTTTCCCTCATTATCCCCCCTTGTATTTGATATGTCCACACTGGGAAACAGACACTGATGCCACCCACCCATGCCTCATAATTTTATATAATTCTAACAGGTAGCCCCCCACCCCCCTTAGCCTCTGACGCTCTGGTAAAAATAATTCAAGTTTGTCCAACTTCTCCTTATAGCTAATACACCCCAATCCAGGCAACATCATGGTGAACGTTGTTTACACCCTCTCCAAAACCTCCACATCCTTCCTCTGCTGTGGTGACCAGAACTGCACACAATATTCCAAACGTGGCCGAACTAAAATTCGACACAGTTGGAATATGCATGCCAACTTTTATACTCAATGTGCCAAACAATGAGGACAAACATGCTGTACATTTACTTTACCATCTTATCCACTTGGGTTGCCAGTGACAAGGACCTATGATCTTGGACCCCAAGATCCCTCTATACATCAATGCTCCTAAGGGCCCTGCCATTTACTGTATACTTTCCTTTTGAAGTTGACCTCCCAAAGTGCATCACCTCACACTTGTCTGAATTAAACTCCATCTGCCATTTCTCCACCCAATTTCCCAGCTGATCGACAACCTGCTGTATCCTTTGAAAACCTTCCCCACTATCCAAAACTCCAACAATTTCTGTGTCATCTGCAAACTTACTAATCAGACCACTAACATTTTTATCCAAGTCATTTATATATATCACAAAACAATAGAGGTCCCAGCACAGACACTTGTGGAATACCACTGGTCACAGAGCCCCAGTCAGAAAAACATCCCTCCACAACTACCCTCTGTCTTCTATGACCAAGCTGATTGTGTTCCAACTTACCAACTCACCATGGATCCCATGTTGCTTCATCTAGTTTACCATGATGGACCTTATCAAATGATTTAGTAAAGGCCATGTAGACAACATCTACTGCCCTGCCCTCATCAATCATCTTTGTCATTTCCTCCAGAAACTCAATCAAATTCGTGAGGTGAGACGTCCTCCTGCATAAAGCCACGCTGGCTATCTCTAATAAAACTATTCTTTTCCAAATGCAAATAGGTTCTATCCCTATGAATCTTTTCCAATAAGTTCCCTACCACTGATGTAGGGCTCACCAGCCTGTAATTTCCTGGATTATCCCTGTTGCCTTTCTTGAACAATGAAAAACATTGTCTATTTTCCACTCTTTTGGGACTTCATCTGTGGCTAAAGATGATACAAAGATCTTGATCAAGGCACCAGCAATCTCCTCCTATGCCTGTCTATGGAATAGATCCCATCAGGCCTTGGGGACTTATTGATCTTGATGTTTTTCAAGACCCTAACACCAGCTCCTCCTTAATATCAACTGAGAATATCAGCAAACCCTTCCCTAATATTACCATCATTCTTGTCCTTCTCCTTCGTGAATACTGATGCAAAAGTACTCATTAAGGACCTCAGCCACTTCCTCTGGTTCCACACATAAATTCCCTCCTTTGTCTTTTCCCTTTCCCTAGTTACCCTCTTGCTCCTTGCATAAGTATAAAATGCCTTGGGATTTCCTGTAATCTGACTGGCTATTTCATGACCCTTTCGAGCCCTCCTCATTTCTTTTTAAAGTTCTTTTCTGCTTCCTTTATATTCTTCAAGGGGCTTGTTTGATTTCTGTTTCCTAAACCTTATATATGTTTCCTTTATCTTTTAAAAACTAAATTTTCAATTTCTCTTGTCATCCACGGTTCCTGAGTCTTTCCATCCTTAACTTTCATCCTCACAGGAACACAATCCTGAACTCTGACTTTTGAGAGACTTCCATATGTCACATGCGGATTTGGACTCAACAGCCATTCCCAGTCTAATTTCTCAAATTCCTGCCTAATACTATTGCAATTAGCCTTCTCCCAATTTAGCACTTTCACCCGAAGGCCAGTCTTTTCTTTATCCATAACTATCTTAAAAATTACAGAGTCATGATCACGGTTCCCAAAATGTTCCCCTACTGGAACTTCAATCACCTGACTATGCTCACTCCAAAACGCAAGGTCTAATATTCCCTTCCCTAGTCTTTTTTTATATATTCATTCATGGAATGAGGGTGTCACTGGCTAAGCCAGCATTTAGAACAAAGAACAAAGAAAATTACAGCACAGGAACAGGCTCCTCGGCCCTCCAAGCCTGCGCTGATCCAGATCCTCTATCTAAACCTGTCACCTATTTACCAAGGATCTGTATCCCTCTGCTTCCTGCCCATTCATGTGTCTGTCTAGATACATCTTAAATGATGCTATCATGTCCGCCTCTACCATCTCCGCTGGCAACGCGTTCCAGGTACCCACCACCCTCTGCGTAAAGAACTTTCCATGCATATCTCCCTTAAACTTTTCCCCTCTCACCTTGAAATCGTGACCCCTAGTAATTGAGTCCCCCACTCTGGGAAAAAGCCTCTTGCTATCCACCCTGTCTATACCTCTCATGATTTTGTAGACCTCGATCAGGTCACCCCTCAACCTCCGTCTTTCTAATGTAAATAATCCTAATCTACTCAACATCTCTTCATAGCTAGCGCCCTCCATACCAGGCAACCTCCTGGTGAATCTCCTCTGCACCATCTCCAAAGCATCCACATCCTTTTGGTAATATGGTGACCAGAACTGTATGCAGTATTCCAAATGTGGTCAAACCAAAGTCCTATACAACTGTAACATGACCTGCCAACTCTTGTACTCAATGCCCCAAACAATGAATGAAAGCATGCCGTATGCCTTCTTGACCACTCTATCAACCTGCGTTGCCACCTTCAGGGTATAATGGACCTGAACACCCAGATCTCTCTGTGCATCAATTTTCCCCAGGGCTTTTCCATTTACTGGCCATTTATTTCCATTTATTGCCCATTTCTAATTGCCCAGACAAATGTTAAGAGAGAACTACAATGCTATGGGTCTAGAGTCACAATGTTGGCCAGACCAGGTAAGGATGGAGGTTTACATAGAATATAGAACAATACAGGACAGGAATGGGCCCTTTAGCCCATGATGTTTGGCCGAACATGATGCCAATTTAAACGTTACTACATTTTGAGGTTCAGAAAGAAGTGGTGTTGGATCTCTGGAAGAGCATTAAGGTGGATAAGTCCCCAGGGCCCAATGGTATCTACCCCAGGTTTAGGAGAGAGGCAAGAGAGATGATTGCTGGGGCCTTGACCAAGATCTTTATATCCTTGCTAGCCATTGGCGAGGTCCCAGAGTTCTGGCGAGTAGCTAATGTTGTTCCTCTGTTCAAGAAGGGAAATCGGGATAATTCAGGAAATTATAGACTGGTGAGTCTCACATCAGTGGTTGGGAAGCTATTGGAAAGAATTCTTAGGGATAGGATTGATGCGCATTTGGAAAAGCTGAGCTAATTAGGGACAGTCAGCATGGCATTGCGCAGGGCAGATCATGTCTTACGAACTTGATTGAATTTTTTGAGGAGGTGATGAAGGTGATTGATGAGGGTAGAGCAGTAGAAGTGATCTACATGGATTTTTGTAAGGCTTTCAACAAGGTCCCTAATGGTAGGCTCATCCAGAAGATTAAGATGCATGGGATCCACGGTCACCTGGCCACATGGATTCAAATTGGCTTGCCTATAGAAGGCAGACAGTAGTGGTGGAAGGGTGTTTCTCTGGCTGGAAGACCATGACTTGTGGTGTTCCACAGGGATCTATACTGAGACCTCTGTTGTTTGTGATATGTATGAATGACTTGGATAAAAATGTCGATGGGTGGGTTAGTACGTTTGCAGACAATACAATGATCAGTGGAGTTGTGGATAGTGTAGAAGGTTGTCAAAGGATACAGTGGGATATAGATTAGTTGCAGATATGTGAGGAGAAATGGCAGATGGAGATTAATCCAGGTAAGTATGAGGTGCTGCACTTTGGGAGATCAAACGTTAAGGAAAACTATACAGTTAATGCCAGGACCCTGAGCAGCATTGATGTACTGCGGGATCTTGGGGTTCAAGTCCAAAGCTCCCTGAAAGTGGCTACGCAAGGAGATAGGGTGGGAAGGAAGGACTATGGCATGTTTGCCTTTGTTGGTTGGGGAATTGAGTACAAGACTCAGGATGTAATGTTGCAGCTTTATACGACTTTAGTTAGGCCCACTTAGAGCATTGCATTCAATACTGGTCACCACATTACAGGAAGGATGTGGAAGTGTTGGAGAGAGAAGAGGTTTACCAGGATGCTGCCTGGATTAGAGGGTATGAGCTATGAGGAGAGGTGAGAAAAACTCTGGTTGTTTTCTCTTGAGGCAGGGGGTAGGTGATGGCCTAGTGGTATTATCGCTAGACTATTAACCCAGAAACCCAGCTGATGTTCTGGGGAGATAGTAGGAACTGCAGATGCTGGAGAATCCGAGACAACAAGGTGCAGGGCTGGATGAACACAGCAGGCCAAGCAGCATCATAGGAGCAGAGAGGCTGACGTTTCGGGCCTAGACCCTTCATCAGAAAAGGTTTTCTGATGAAGGGTCTAGGCCCGAAACGTCAGCCTCTCTGCTCCT
>NW_025971979.1:0-10037 GCF_021869965.1 Rhincodon typus
GGGAACAAAGTCAGAAGTCACATGACACCAGGTTATAGTCCAACAGGTTTATTTGAAATCACAAGTTTTTGGAGAGCTGCTGCTTTGTCTACTTCACCTGACGAAGGAGCAGCACCCCAAAAGCTTGCAATTTCAAATAAACCTGTTGGACTATAATCTGGTGTCATGTGACTTCTAGCATAGAAGATGCAACACCTTCTCCTTTCTTTCTCTTTTTCCCAGCACCCAAGGCCCAAGTGAAACAACGATTTATTTGTAGTTTTTTTAATGTGGTATATTGTCATGATTATGAACAATATCATCCCCTCTATACTGGGGAGCCAAAATGCTGACTGGGTGCATACTTTGCAGATCATTTTCATTCAGTCAATCAAGTTTTCGGTTAACTGCCATTTTGATTCTTGCTCCCATTCTGACTTTTGTGAAGGGTTTCTGCCACAAGGCCCAGAGGATTTTCTAGCCATATCTTACCAAACTCGCCTAGTTAACCATTTGCTTTGGCCCTAAGTTGCTGCTCACATCAGATTCTGGCTCTGTCTTACAATGCACCATTTCCAGAATGTCTCACCACTCAGCTGATGTCCCAGAATTCACCGGCATCCCTCGGACTGGCTCCACTTTAAAAGCCCATTGCGCACCCAGACAAGCCCTGTCAGTCCAGGGGTGCCCTGCATGGTTGCTGACATTTGCCTGGGAGATGGCAGACAGGGGGAAATTGGCATCCCACTTTGTGTGCAGAGACCTGGAGGTTCAGCTGGATGGAGTAATGCAGAAACAGGACTATGTCTTCCCCCAGGAATATCGGCAAGAGACCACAACACCAGCTCAGGCCAGCCTGGTCTGGGTTTCTCCGGTGACAAAGTTGTTTACTGAATGTGCTGAGAGAGAAAGCTGAATGTTATTGAGTTGAGTTGGGCTGTCAGACAAGATGTTATATCAAGCAATAATCCCATATATTGGTAACTCACACTGCCTAGTGAGAAACTTGGCTGCGCTGTTTGTGTAATCTGTAAAAGGTGGAGCAAGATGCTCCCGAATCCAAAATCGGCCATGCCAGACATTTTCATCTGATTCTGCTACAAATCCCACCAGAGCCCATATCGTTTAGACCCCAAAAGATTCCATCCCTAGATTTCAATGTCCCCATGATGGAAATATCTCAGAGTGTACCATGTCAAACTCCTTTACATTCTTACAAGATCACCTTTCGTTTTTCTAAATACAACTATACCCAAGCCCCCCATCCCATTTAAACTTTCATTAGAAGATGACCCTTTCATCCCAGGAACCAATCTCATGAACCTTCTCTAAACAGCCACCAATGTAGGTTTATCTCTCCTTAAATAGCGAGACCAAAGTTGTAAGCAATATTCTGGGTGCAGTCTCAGCAAAGCTCTCACTACTGTGGCAAGAAGTGCCTATTTTATACTATATCCCCTTTGTTACCAGGGCCAATATTTGCCTTTGTTATTACTTGCTGTATCGACTGGCCAATTTTTTGTGATTGGAATGAAGATATGTCGACCCCCCCTGCACTGTAGTGTACTGTAGTCTCTCTCCATTTAAATGATGACTGGTCAGTGTGGACGAGTTGGACCAAAGGGTCTCTTGCATGCTGTATAACTCTATGACTCTATCAGAACCAATGTACATCATGAAGTATGACGTTCAATTACGTACAGGACATGATGCGAGTTAGAATATGGGTAGCTAAGTTTTGGATGTGCTGAAACTTGCAGGTAATGCAGAGTTGAAAGTAAATCAGAAGAAAATTAGAGTAGCCAAGATTTGGGCAGCAGGGTGGCTCAGTGGTTAGCACTGCTGCCTCTCAGCGCTAGGGACCTGGGTTCGATCCCACCCTCGGGTGACTGTCTGTGTGGAGTTTGCACATTCTCCCCATATCTGCGTGGGTTTCCTCCCACGGTCCAAAGATGGCTAAATTACCCCGTAGTGTCCAGAGATGTGCAGGTTAGATCTGTTAGCCATGGGAAAATGCAGTGTTACAGGGATAAGGCAGGGGGATGGGGATGGGGATGGGGATGAGGATGGGGATGGGTTTGGGTGGGATGCTCTTTGAAGGGTCAGTATGGACTTGTTGGGCCAAATAGCCTGTCCCTATACTGTAGGGATTCGATGATGATTAAAGATATGCTGAGGAAGGAGAAAATACAGGTGCTATTACAGAGATGGAAGTATGTGGTCTTGGAAGCTTATCTCAATGTCAGTCAGGTCACCATGGTTCAGTTTAGCCTCAACCAGGGAGAGGGGTTTGATGGCTGGGGAAAAGAGCTTGTGATAGAGGCCAAAGAGAGTGGTTTTGATCTTCCAATATTTAATTGAGGGAAGCTCAATTCATCTAATGCAAGATAAGCAGTGTCACAGTTTGGGATTAGTGATTGGTTCAAAAGAAGTAGATGGTGATGTAGAATTTGGTGTTGAGATTGGATCTGAATAGTCACTTGATCAGGTTAGAAATGCGGTTAGCAATGAGGCAGTCTGTTGCTGTCTGCAATCTATGCTCACACATGAAGAGTGCTCCTGTGAGTGAGATATTAAGCGTCAAGACCACCTATGGAGTTAATTCCTGAAAGAGTTTCCTCTATTGAACTAGACAGAATGGGACTGAACCACTCCTCTTTTTCCGTCCTTTCCCGAGAATAAATGCTTCCTCAATGACTGTACAAACCATAGGAATATGGCGTAAGAACGGGGGATGGTGAAAAATAAAAGGTTATGGTTAAGATTGAATGATAGAGGAAGATGTGTATGCAGTTTGCTGCATCAGACACTACCCAGCCAAGTGCAATAAAAGCCAGCTGCAATGATTTAAGTAAAGCTTGAGCTGTTTGGAGCTGGGACAACAGTCTGAATTGGCAGCTTCGTATGAGAGACTTGCCAAAGAGAAGTTGCTGCTGATAATGGCCTTCCTGAAGTTCTGCTGGCTGAGGGTGTTCTGTTGCATATTGTGGAAACTGGGATCATAGGACTGTTCATGTCCAGTAGACAAGAATGTAACAGTATAGGACAGAACTTCATACATTACTCCCACCCTGCTGCACCTTTAACAGAAGACCTGGGTAAATGTTCGTAACTCTTTTCTTTTGGGTATTAAAGTTGGCAGCTGTGGCAATGAAGAGCAGAACTTGTGGAAATATGTAAAATATAGCACAAGTGCTTGCTGCCAGAATTAATTTATTATGTTGTTTTCCAAAACCTATACTCTACAGTTTATAAATTTTGATTTGTTAATGATACGACATAGTTAAGTTATGGATTTATCTGACTGGTAAAATGCTAATGATAAATAGGAAATCTTTCGCATTTAATACTGCTAGATGTGAACAGTATAATATCCACGATGATTATTGAGATGAACACTTGAAGGCAAAGCAGACAATATACAGGCCAAGTGCTGAAAAATGGGACTGCAGGAGATAGGACTAGAAAATCTGACCCTGCAGTTTTATATTTTTATATTAATAGTTTGTCAATGTGGTGTTTTCACTTAGAAACGGGAGGAGAGTTTGATGACAATCCACAAATTCTCCATGAGATTAGTGCAAACACAATGGGCTGAAGGGCTACTGCCTGTACCGTGGAACTATATCAATCTATGAACATGTAATATTGATTCAGATCTGGTATGAGTTACGTGTGCAAAATGTGGTTTTGCTTATGTACGTAGCTCTAATACCAACGTGCAAGGGTATATGTGATTCCAGTGAGGGTGGGGGGGTGTGGGATTGTGGTGTGTGTTAGGTAAGTAGAGAATTGATGGCACATGGGAATATAGATATTATCTGGAAAACATGCTGAGTTATAGACTCAGAGATAGTAGGAACTGCTGATGCTGGAGAATCTGAGATAACCAGGTGTAGAGCTGGATGAACACAGCAGGCCAAGCAGCGTCAGAGGAGCAGGAAGGCTGACGTTTCGGGCCTGGACCATTCTTCAGAAATGGGGGAGGGAAAGGGGACTCTGAAATAAATAGGGAGAGAGGGGGAGGCGGATAGAAGATGGATAAAGGAGCAGATAGGTGGAGAGGAGACGGACAGGTCAGGGAGGCAGGGATGGAGCCAGTAAAGGTGAGTGTAGGTGGGGAGTTAGGATGGGGGTTGGTCAGTCAAGGGAAGACAGACAGGTCAAGGGGGCGGGGATGAGGCTGGTAGGTGGGGTGGTACGTGAGGAGGATGTTTAAAGTGATTCTGTCTTTGTTGTTATTGTGGGAAGGGCATGTGACGGATGAGTTGCAGGAAACGCGACAGATGCAGTCGAGGGCGTTTTCGACCACTGTGGAGGGGAAGTTGCGGTCCTTGAAAAACGAGGACATCTGGGATCCCCCTCGTCTTCACATACCATCCCACCAACTTCTGGATTCAAAGCATCATCCTCCACCACTTCCGCCATCTGCAATCTGACCCCACTACCAAGGACATCTTTCCCTCCCCACCCTTATCTGCCTTCTGGAGGGACCACTCTCTCCATGACTCCCTTGTCCGCTCCACACTCCCCTCCAGCCCCACTTCACCCGGCACTTTTCCCTGCAACTGCAGGAAGTGCTACACCTGCCCCTACACCTCCCCCCTCACCTCCATTCAAGGCCCAAAACAAACCTTCCATATTAAACAGATGTTCACCTGCACATCTGCTAATGTGGTATATTGTATCCGCTGTTCCCGATTTGGCTCCTCTACATCGGGGATACCAAGCAGAGGCTTGGAGCCTGCTTTGTGGAACACCTACGCTCGGTTCATGACAAACGACTGCACTCCCCAGTCGCGAACCACTTCAACTCCCCCTCCCATTCCTTGGACAACATGTCTATTCTGGGCCTCCTGCAGTGCCACAATGATGCCACCTGAAGGCTGCAGGAACAGCACCTCATATTTCACTTGGGAACCCTGCAGCCCAATGGTCTCAATGTGAACTTCACAAGCTTCAAAATCTTCCCATGCCCGACCTCATCCCAAAACCCGCCCAGCTCGTCCCTGCCTCCTTGACCTGTCCATCTTTTCTCCCATCTATCCGTTTCTCCCACCTCACTGACCAACCCCCACCCCCAATTCCTACCTACCAGCCTCAACCCCACCTCCTTGACCTGTCCGTCGTCCCTTGACTGACAAACCCCCATCCCAACTCCCCACCTACACGCACCTTTACTGGCTCCATCCTGCCTCCTTGACCTGTCCATCTTCTCTCCACCTATCTGCTCCTTTATCCACCTTCTATCCAACTCCCCCACCTCTCTATTTATTTCAGAGTCCCCTTCCCCTCCCCCATTCAGACCCGAAACATCAACTTTCCTGCTCCTCTGATGCTGCCTGGCCTGCTGTGTTCATCCAGCTCTACACCTTGTTATCTGTGAGTTATGGACTAGTAGCTGGATTATACACATTTCTCCATTTTGGCATCTGTAAAACGTCATATGAAGCATTGTTTAAAGTGATTATGTGTTAATTAATTACTTCCATATACATTTCATGTGTTCTGTTACTATTGTTTTATGCCAGATAGTGCTATAATGAGCCATACATTGCAAAGGTTTTGCTCTATTAATATTCAGTATCTCATTTAATGGTTTAAGACAGTGTCATAAGCATGTCAAACTCCATTCCAATCTTCCTTTACAAACACACATTTTATTTCTCAAATGCCTGTACTTTTACTGCATTTGCCATTGTGATATTAATTCATGCAATGGAAGAACCCTTGTTTGAATATTGATCTGTTCTGAATGAGCAGATCTTGGCTACAGCAGTATTTAGATCAGTGCTATTCAGAAAAGGGAAAATCAACCAAGATTGCCTTTATTGAAATATGCAACAAAAAGCAGCAAAAAAGTGGACATTAATTGACAGACAGGGTTTGGCACAGTTTTGATGTCTCACTCCAGTTCAGGTTTTACTAACACTTTTCTTGCAACAAAAAAAATCAGTTTCCATAACTAAATAGTCTCCTGGATCTGCTCCCAGAACATGTGATGTGCATGTTTATAACAACCAGGTTTAACAATTGACTGCATTACATGATATCAATCACTGGTGAATATGTGGACTGTCATCAAACTTTTCTCGCCTTTCTAAGTGAAAGCTCCACATCGACAAACTATTAAAAATATAAAACTACAGGGTCAGATTTTCTTTGTAAATTATAGCTGGCAGCTATGGCTTAGTTGCTAACTGCAAAACCTCTAAGTAGTGATATTTGTTCATCAGTCATCTAACAGAGTGATCACTGTTAGAAATCCCATGCACTGAAGTTCCAGCAACATGATAGAAGCACAAGAAGCTTGGATAGGAAGAATCAGAAATGATTTCAAATGCAGAAACACATCCAGTTTGATCATTTATAACTAATTTATTGAAACAATGTAAATATTGTGTGGTTATTCTGTTTGAAACATTATTGTCGATTCTCATTTTAGGTTACTGAAAATAATTTTCAGGATGTGGATTGGATCTGCTTCCTTCTTTTAGCAAGAAATTCTTTCTGGCGTAATATTTCATTTGAGGCTCTCGCTTCTCTTTACCACTGTTTATTGGTAGATACCCTATGATTAGTTTAGACATATGAAATTTGACCTAATTAAGGGCAAATGTATCACAAATGTTGGTATCAGTGATAAACTAATCACAAATATAGACGAAAAACACACAACTCTAGCCAAGACATTTGGCAGCATGAAAAAGGGAGTGCATTATATGTTTCATTCGTGTGTGAAATCTGGGTGACATTGGCAAGTGGGTGACATTTATTGCCCAGCCTTAGATACCCTTGTGTTTGCAATGGTAAGCTGCTTTCTTGAACTGCTGCAGACCAAAGTGCTATTAGGAAGGGAGTTCCAGGACTTTGACCCAGAAACAGTGAAGGAATGGCAATAAGGTTTCAAGTTAGAATGGTGTGCTGCTTGAAGGAGAACTTGCAGGCGGTGGTGTTCCCTTACTTCTGCTACCTTTGCTCTTCCAGGAAGTAGAGATTACAGGTTTGCAATATGCTGTTTGAGAAAGCTTGGTGAATTGCTGCAATGCAACTTGTAGATGGTATGCGCTTCTGCAATTGTGTGTCAGTGGTGAAAGGAACAAATGGTTAAAGTGCTGAGTGGGATGCTAATCGAGCAAGCTGGCTTATACTGGATGGTGTCAAACTTCTTGATTGCTTTTCGAGAAGTACCCATCGAGGTAAGTGGGGAATATTCTTGACTTGTGCCTTGTAGATTAGAAGTCCGGAAACATTACTTGCAACTGAATGTTTTCAGGTCTTACCAGGTATGGACATAAACAGGAACAAAAACAGAAGTTGCTGGAAAAGCTCAGCAGGTCTGGCATCATCTGTGAAGAAAAAAGTCAGAATTAATGTTTTGGGTCCAGTGACCCTTCCTCAGAACAGACCTTCCTGAGGAAGGGTCATCGGACCCAAAACATTAACTCTGATTCAGCCTGCTCCCTTTCTGCTTGCTCCTACTGCATCTCATCATGGCCTTTCTACTCTGAACATGTACTTTCCCTTTGGTTCCTTCCATCCCAAGTGATCACCTCCTTGAATTCCTCCTTATTCCCACCTATGGAGCCTTTCAAATTGCCCCTCCATTCTCCATTCTCCATTTCTTTATGCTCAGCAAACCTCTGTAATTTTCTGAGCTGCATGTTGAATGTTAGCTTCCTTGAAAACCTTTCATTTGCTTTGAACAAAAACTTACTAAGTAATCAAAACAATTTAACAGATTTTTTTTTCTCCATGGGGAATGAGCGTCACTGACTGGGCTAGTACTTATTGCCCATACCTAGTTGCCCTTGAGAAGGTGCCTTCTTGAACTACTGCAGTCCATGTGCTGTAGGTTAATCCACAATGCCCTTAGGGAGAGAATTCCAGGATTTTGATCAAGGGAGAGTGAAGGAACAGCAATATATTTCCAAGTCAGGATGGTGAGTGGCTTGGAGGGGAATTTGCAGGGGGTGGTTGTATTTATTGACCCTGGCTGGGACATCACCTGAGGACTTTGTCAGGCTAGAATCCTAGATCAACCGTCTTCAGCTGCCTCATCTGTGACCTTCCCTCCATTATAGGGTCAGAACTGACACTATTCACTGGCATTGTTGGGGGTAGGAACAGGCTGAATGTAGGGTAAGCCTTCCTTTCATGCTCTGGAAGTTTTAAAAAGGGTTCTTCTCAGCACTGAATCTGTAGTTTGAAATGTATATGAAAGCATTAGCAACATTCCCTGTAAATAACAAAGGCTTCTAAACTCAGTGTTGGATTCATCCGACTGAGAAGGATATGCATCCATCGTCTTGCAGAGGAGCTTCACCAGGATGTCACATGGGGCTAGACAGTCTCAACTTTGAAGGGAGTCTAGCTCGGCTGAGGTTCTTTTCCCTAGAACAGAGAAGGCTGCAGGAGGACCTGATCGAGGTGTACAAAATTATGACGGGTACAGATGGGGCAGAAAGAAGAATTTTTCCCTTCAGTAGAGGGATTGATAATAGGTCGGCATAGATTAAAGGTAAAGAGCAGGGGATTTAGAGGGGATTTAAGGAAGCTGTTTTTCACCCAGACGGTAATGGGTATTTGGAACTCACTGCCTCAAAGAGTGGTAGAGGCAGGAACCATCCATTTACTAAATATTTAGATGATCCCTTGAAGCACCACAGCATACAAGACCGTAGGCCAAGGTCTGTAAAATGGGACAAGAGTAGATAGTTTCTTAATCACTGGCTCAGACACAATGGGCTGAAGTGCCCCTTCCTCTGCTGTATAATTGTATGACTTGTTACCCCAATATAGTGCCGAGGCTGAATATCTGATCAAGGCCAGGAATAGGTTTTATTTTGATTAAGTGGTTCATCTGCTTTTAGGGTTTATGATAAAAAGTAACATGTTTACAGCCCAATCCAAACTGTGATCAGTTTCATTCATTCCTCACTGTGGACAGTGTGAAGTAGGTGGGGTGTGAGAGTCATAAAGGAGTTAGGAATTGTCACATGCCGCTGAAAGCAACTTAGCCACGAGTGGTTGAGAGGTAACATTAACGGGACTAAAGTGGCACGTTGGGTGTCATATCAGCATTAGACAGTGAGTAATGACAAGATCCTCGTTGCATGATTCCAGTGTGTGGTTGGTACACCTTTGTCCCTTTACAAGAATGGCATGCTGGCTCAACCACACTGGAAGTGGGTCAACCATCTCTGGGCTCCCATATCACTGACACAAGCAGCGCTCACTGCAGAACCCAATTTTACAGCCCGACTACGTTATCCGGTTTATTTTCCAAAAGCTGGTTTTACTCTTGTCAACAAAAGCCATACCTGTACAGATCTAGAAAGACAACGCACATTTGGCATTCTACTTCTGTTATGTTACTGTTTTTATTAAATCAGTGAGCTGTGATCTTCTGATCACTTGACTGAGTACATTGACCTAATGACATTGAGGCTTCAATAAAACACCCGCTGTATGTGTAACTATACAACCACTCCTAGAGATAACACAAACAGAACTTGAACTGTGCCCAAAAGTCTGAAACCATAGTTACACACAATATTACAACTTCCACTCATTCACCTAGAAAGAGAATCGGGTTCTGTTGGGAGTTTTGTAGTATGACAGCTATTTTATCAGACATCTGATTAATTTGCTATAATTATTCCATTCTGGATATTAATTGACAGGTTGAGGAAGAAGGTAAAGGCCCTGTTTGCGAAAGACTGATATTAATCTGGAACTCAGTCAGTACATGATTGCCTTCACCATACAATAAGAAGTACTACACAGCTACTTTCTGCATTCACAGATCTGTGCTCTTGTCAGTGCTCTGTTAGTACAGCAGCTTTACCTGAAAATGTCACTGAGGAGTCCCAGTCAAATAATTATTTTTTTGCTCCCGGTGTCTCCGAATTGTAAATTGTATTAACCACTGATGACTTGGGTTGGGGTCAGATGTTTTCACCAATCCTCCTCACTATCATTTTAAATAAATAAACAGTCGATCAAATTGAGACAACAAGGTGCAGGGCTGGATGAACACAGCAGGCCAAGCAGCA
>NW_025971980.1:0-639 GCF_021869965.1 Rhincodon typus
CTGCGCTCCCTCGGCACTGCGCTCCCTCAGCGATGCACTGCCTCAGCATGCACTGCCTCAGTGATGACCGGCCCTCAGTGCTGATCCCGCTCAGAGCAGCACTTTGTAAGTGAAGCACTCCCTCAGTGCAGACCTCTCTCAGTGCACTACTCCCTCACTGCAGACTCCCTCAGTGCAGCATTCAATCAGTGCTGAGATCCATCTGTGCTGATCCCCCGTCATTGCTGACCCACCCCTCAGGGCTGACCACACCTCAGTACTGACCCCCTCAGTGCAGCACTCTCTCAGTCCTGACACCACTCTGTGCAGCATCCCTCAGTACTGAAACCCCTCAGTGCAGCGCTCCCGCAGTCCTGACACCACTCTGTGCAGCATCCCTCACGACTGAAACTCCTCAGTGCAGCACTCCCTCAGTGTTGACCCTTCTCAGTGCAGCATTCCCTCATTGCTGAGCACCCCCACTCAGTGCTGACCACCCCACGTTGCTGACACCCTTCAGTGCAGCACTCCTCAGTGCAGCACTCCCTCAGTGCTGACCGCACTTAATGCAGCACTCTCTCATTGCTGACTTCCCACCGTGCAGCACCCACTCCGTGCAGCACCCCCTCCGTGCAGCACCCACTCCGTGCAGCACCCCCT
>NW_025971980.1:739-10035 GCF_021869965.1 Rhincodon typus
CCCTCAACACTGTGCTCCATCAGCGCTGCGCTTCCTCAGCACTGCGCTCCCTCAGCACTTCGCTCCCTCGGCACTGCGCTCCCTCAGCGATGCACTGCCTCAGCGATGCACTGCCTCAGTGATGACCGGCCCTCAGTGCTGATCCCGCTCAGAGCAGCACTTTGTAAGTGAAGCACTCCCTCAGTGCAGACCTCTCTCAGTGCACCACTCCCTCACTGCAGCACTCCCTCAGTGCAGCATTCAATCAGTGTTGAGATCCATCTGTGCTGATCCCCTGTCATTGCTGACCCACCCCTCAGGGTGACCACACCTCAGTACTGACCCCCTCAGTGCAGCACTCTCTCGGTCCTGACACCACTCTGTGCAGCATCCCTCACGACTGAAACTCCTCAGTGCAGCACTCCCTCAGTGTTGACCCTTCTCAGTGCAGCATTCCCTCATTGCTGAGCACCCCCACTCAGTGCTGACCACCCCACGTTGCTGACAACCTTCAGTGCAGCACTCCTCAGTGCAGCACTCCCTCAGTGCTGACCGCACTTAATGCAGCACTCTCTCATTGCTGACTTCCCACCGTGCAGCACCCACTCAGTGCAGCACCCCTTCCGTGCAGCACCCACTCCGTGCAGCACCCCCTCAGTACTGACCCCGCTCTGTGCTGACGCCTCTCAGTGCAGGACCACCGCAGTGCTGACCCCACTCTGTGCAGCACTCCCTCAGTGCTGACCACCCTCACTGTGACCGCCCTCAATGCACCGCACCCTCAATGCTGACCCGCTTAATGCTGACCACCCCCCCTCACTTCAGCATTCCCTGATCATCTGATAGTACATCACTCCCTTCATACGAACCCTCGGATGGAGCAGCACTACTTTAGTACTCACCCTCCAACAAGATAATTTCAGAGAGATGTGCTCCCATCAAATTGACCCTCTGAGACTGGAGCATTTACTTAATATTGACACCCTCATAGTGCAGCATTCCTTTAATATAGCCCCTCTGACAGGGCGGCTCCCTTTCCGTACAGGCCTTTCCACAGCGCAGCACTCTCTCATCATTGACCCTCTGACAGTGCAGCACTCTCTTAATATTGAATTTGTGTCAGTGCACAACTCCATTAAAATTGACCAGAGTACTCCATTAATATTTGCCCTCTGACAGTGCAGCTCTTCCTCAGTCCTGACTCTCTGACAGTGCAGCACTCCCCTAAATACTGTCAGAGGGTCAATACTGAGAGAATGCTGCACTGTCGGAGTCAGCTCCCCGTAGTACTATCAGACGTTCAGTTTGAAATGTATGCCGCACTGTGAGTGGGTCAGTGTTAGTGAATTCTGCACTGCGACAGGGTCAACAATGAGGAAGAACTGCACTGTCAATGTAACATCGTCAGAATTGAGTGATTGCCTCAAGATCAGAGGGCCAGGACTGAGGTTTTGTAGCACTGTCAGATTGTCAGATCTGTGGCGTACATAATTGTCAGAGGGTCAATACTGAGCTGGTGCCTCCTTGTAAAGGGGTCTGAATTGAGACAGTGCGACAGGATTAGTGTGTCAGTCCTGTGGTAGAGCAGCACTCTGAGGGTCAGCACTGAGCTTCATTATCAATAGGTCAGCTCTTTGTCAGATCTGCTCCTTTGTCAGAGGGCCATACTAATGCGGTGCCTCATTGTAATGGGATAAGAATTGAGGGAATGTCGCACAATTAGAGGATCAGTACTGAGGTACTGCAGCGCTATCAAAGGGTCACGACTGATGGAGTGCCTTTTTGTCAGAGGGTCAGTGCTGAGGGAGTGCATAAGTGTCAAAGGATCAAATTGAGATGATGCCTCATTTTAATATGGTCAGTTGTGAGGGAATGCAACACTGTCAGGGGACCAGTAGTCCTGAGGAAGTGCTGAACATCCCCATGATTAAAGGAAGACCCTCATGATTAAAATGTCAATGTTGAGAGAGGTCGTAATGTCCAGAGGGTCAGTTCTGAGTTGGTACCTCGTTGCCAGATGGTCAGTTCTCAGGCAGTACTGAATCTGAGGGAATGGCTAATCTGTTGGAGAGTCAGGACTGAGGGAGTGCTGACCGTCTCTCAGTGCTGTAATTCCTCAGCACTGACCCTCTGGCACACTCTTACTGTTGACTCTCTGACAGGGCAGTTTCCCTCAGTACTGACTCCACACAGTGCATCATCAGCTCATCAGTGACTGTCTAACAGTGTAGCACACCCTTCATATTGACCCTCTGACAGTGCAGCACTCCGTCATGGCTGACTGTTCTGACCATGCAGTACTCCCTCAGTAGTGACCCTCTGACAGTGCAGCATTCCCTGAAAATTGGCCTTCCGACAGTGATGGCAATGACAATGCAGCACTCCCCTCCGTACTTACTTTGCAACACTTCAGCACCCACTCATAATAGCCCCTCTGACAGTGTAGCAGTCACTTAATATTGAGCCTCAATGCTGGAGCACTCTCTTACTATTGACCTCCTGACAGTGAAGCTCTCCCTTAATATTGACCCTCTGAGAGGGTGGCTTTCTCTCAGTGCTGACCCTTCAATAGTGTAGCATGACTTACCACTTAGCCATCACCACTTTACATCCCCGTCAACATTAACCCTCTGAAACAGCAGCTCTCCCTTAATTTTAACCCCCTGACAGTGCAGAATTCCATCATTATTGTCCCTCTGACAGCATAGCAAATCCTCAAATTGACCGTCCAATAGTGCTGTACTCTCTTAGTACTGTTTCTCCGACAATGCAGCACTTCCTCAATACTGACTCTTCAAAAATACAGCATCCTCTCAGTGCGATCTCAACTTCACCGAATGACTCAATTTTTGATGTCAGTTTGACTAACATGCTCATTTCAGCGAACTAAGCACTTCAGAAGATCAAAATCTCAGCTTCAACAAACGACACAACTTTTGATGCTGTTTTGACTAACATGTTTATTTCAGTGAGATAAGCACTGCAGACGACCACAATTTGAACATCACTAACTGACTCAAATTTTGGTGTTTGATTGACTAACAGGCTTCCTCCAGTGAAATAAGCACTTTAGAAGTGAAAAATCTCGACTTCACCAAATGACTCAACTTTTGATGTTGTTTTGACGAACGTGCATATTTGAGTGAGATAAGAACTTCTGAAGGCAAAAATCTCAACTTCTCCAAATGACTTAATTGTTGATGCTCGTTGGATTAAAATGTTCATTTCAGCGAGTTTCGCACTTCAGCAGACATAAATCTGAACTTCACCAAATGACACAATTTTTGATGTTGTTTTGACAGAAGTGCTTTTTTCAGTTAGATAAGCATATCAGAAGGCCAGAAACGCAACTTCACCAAAGGACCTAACTTTTAATGCTGATTTCACTGAAATGCTTATTTCAGAGAGATAAGCACTTCGGAAGTCTAAAATCTCAACTTCACCAAATGACTTCAATGTTGATGCTGTTTTGACAAACATGCTTATTGCACTGAGATAAGCACTTCAGAAGCCAAAAATCTGAAATTCACCAAATAACTTGATTTATGATTCTGGTTAGACTAAAATGCTTATTTCTGCGAGGTGAGCACTTCAGAAGATCAACATCTCAACTTGATCAAATGAATCAACTTTTGATGCTGGATGGAATAAAATTCTTGTTTCAGCGAGTTGAGCTCATCAGCAGACCAAAATCTGAACTTCGCCACCTGACTCAAGTTTTGATGTTGGTTTGACGAACATGCTTATTTCAGTCAGATAGCCACTTCAGAAATCAATAATCTCAACTTCACCAAATGACACAACATTTGATGTTGTTTTGGCTGACGTGCTTATTTCAGCGAGATAAGCATATCAGAAGACTAAAATCTCACCTGCACCAGATGACCTAACTTTTGATGCTGGTTTTATTAAAATGCTTACTTCAGCGAGTTAAGCACCAGAGAAGCGAAAAATCTGAAATTCACCAAATGACTTGAGTTTTGATTCAGGTGAGACGAAAATGCTTATTTCTGCGAGTTAAACACTTCAGAAGTGAAAAATCTGAACTTCATCAAATGGCGCCATTTTTATGTTCGTTTGACTCAAATGCTTATTTCAGCGAGTTAAGCACTTTAGAAGACCAAAATCTCAATTTCACCAAGACACTCAACCTTTTTATGCTGGTTTGAGTAAAATGCTTATTTCAGCGAGATAAGCATATGCGAAGAATAAAATCTCAACTTCACCAAATGACTTCAATGTTGATGCTGTTTTGACAAACATGCTTACGGCACGGAGATAAGCACTTCAGAAGTCCAAAATCTGAACTTAACCAAATGACTCAAGTTTTGATGTTGGTTAGACTAATATGCTTATTTGAGTCAGATAAGCACCTCAGAAGTCAAAAATCTCAACTTCACCAAATGACTTAATTTTTCATGCTATTTTGACTGACATGCTTATTCCAGTGAGATAAACACTTCAGAAGTCAAATATCTCACCTTCACCAAATTACATAATTTTTGATGCTGGTTGGTTTAAAATGCTTATTTCAGCGAGATAAGCACTTCAGAAGACCAAAATCTGAACTTCTCCAAATGACTCAATTATTGATGTTCGTTTGACTAACATGCTTATTTCAGCGAGTTAAGCACTGCAGAAGATCAAAGTCTCAACTTCACCGAATGACTCAACTTTTGATGTTGTTTTGACTAACGTGATTATTTCAGCGAGATAAGCATATGAGATGACTGAAATCTCAACTTCACCAAAGGACCTAACTTTTGATGCTGATGTGATTAAATGCTTATTTCAGTTAGGTAAGCACTTCAGAAAACCAAAATCTGAACTTCACCAAATGACTCAACTTTTGACGTTATTTTGACGAACATGCTTATTTCAGCGAGTTAAGCACTTCAGAAGACTAAAATCTCAACTTCACCAAATGACCCAGCTTTTGATGCTGGTTGGTTTAAAATACTTATTTCAGCGAGTTAAGCTCTACAGAAAACCAAAACCTGAACTTCACCAAATGACTGCAGTTTTGATGTTGGTTTGACTAACATGCTTATTTGAGCGTGACAAACACTTCAGAAGTCAAAAATCTCAACTTCACCAAATGATTCAACTTTAGATGTTGTTTTGACGAACATACTTATTTGAGTGAGATAAGCACTTCAGAAGGCAAAATCTCAACTTCACCAAATGACATAATTTTTGATGCTCGTTGAATTAAAATTCTTATTTCAGCGAGATATGCACTTCCAAAATCGGAATTTCACAAAATGACTCAAGTTTCGATGTTTGTTTGACTAACATGCTTATTTGAGAGAGATAAGCACATCAGAATTCAAAAACGTCAACTTCACCAAATGAGTTGGTTTTTGGTGTTGGATTGAATGACGTGTTGATTTCTTTGAGATAAGCACGCCAGAAGACTAAAATCTCAACTGCACCAAATGCCTTAAATTTTGATGTTGTTTTGGGTAACTTGCATATTTGAGTGAGATCAGCACTTCTGAAGGCAAAAATCTCAACTTCACCAAATGACTTGATTTTTGATGCTGGTTGGATTAAAATGCTTATTTCAGCGAGTTAAACACTTCAGTAGACATAAATCTGAACTTCACGAAATGATGCATTTTTTAATGTTGTTTTAACTAAAGTGCTTATTTCAGTTCGATCAGCATATCAGAAGACCAGAAGCGCAACTTCACCAAAACATTCAACTTTTCATGCTGGTATGACTAAAATGCTTATTTCAGTGAGATAAGCACTTCAGAAGTCAAAAATCTCAACTTCACCAAGTTACTTAATTTTTAATGCTGCTTTGACTAACATGCTTATTTAAGTGAGATCAGCACGTTAGATAACCAAAATCTGAACTTCACCAAATGACTCACGCTTTGATGATGGTTTGACTAACATGCTTATTTTAGCGAGTTAAGGTCTTGAGTAGACCAAAATCTGAACTTCATCAAATGACTGAAGTTTTGATGTTGGTTTGTCAAAAAATGCTTGTTTCATTGAGATGAGCTCCACAGACGTCAAAAATCTCAACTTCATCAAATGACTTTGATTTTTGATGCTGGTTAGTCTAAAATGCTTATTTCAGTGAGTAAAGCACTTGAGAAGACTAACATCTGAAATTTGCCAAATGATCCAATTATTAATGTTGTTTTGACTAACATGCCTATTTGAGTGAAATAAGGACTTCACAAGTCAAAAATCTCGACTTCACCAAATGAATCAACATTTGATTTTGTTTTGAATACCATGCTTATTTCAGGGAGATAAGCACTTCAGAAGACCAAAATCTGAACTTCACAAAATGACTCAAATTTTCATTTTGCATTGAATAACAAGATTCTACCAGTGAAATCAGCGCTTCAGAAGTGAAGAATCTCGAAATCACCAAATGACTCAACTTTTGATATTGTTTTGAGTAACATGCATATTTGAGTGAGATAAGCATTTCAGAAGGCCAAAATAAGAACTTCACCAAATGACTCAAGTTTTGATGTTGGTTAGACTAACATGCTTACTTGAGTGAGATCAGCACTTCAGAAGTCAAAAACCTCAAGTTCACACAATGAATTCATTTTTAATGCTGTTTTCACTAACATGCTTATTTCAGTGAGATAAGCACTTCAGAAAACCAAAATCTGAACTTCACGAAATGACTCATGTTTTTATGTTGGTTTGAGTAACATGCTTATTTCAGCGATTTTAGCACTTCAGATGTCAAAAATCTCAACGTCAACAAGTGACTTTATTTTTGATGCTGTTTTGACTAACATGGTTATTTCACTCAGAAAAGCACATGAGAAGACCAATATCTGAACTTCACCAAATGAGTTAGTTTTTGATGATGGTTTTTATGACATGCTTATTGGTGTACCTCAAGGATCTGTTTTGGTGCCACTGCTGTTTGTCATTTTTATGAATGACCTGGATGAGGGCGTAGAAGGATGGGTTAGTAAATTTGCGGATGACACCAAAGTTGGTGGAGTTGTGGATAGTGCGGAAGAATGTTGCAGGTTACAGAGGGACATAGATAAGCTGCAGAGCTCGGCTGAGAGGTGGCAAATGGAGTTTAATGCGGAAAAGTGTGAGGTGATTCACTTTGGAAGGAGTAACAGGAATACAGAGTACTGGGCTAATGGTAAGATTCTTGGTAGTGTGGATGAGTAGAAAGATCCATGTGCATAGATCATTGAAAGTTGCCACCCAGGTTGATAGCGTTGTGAAGAAGGCGTACAGTATGTTAGGTTTTATTGGTAGAGGGATTGAGTTTCGGAGCCATGAGGTCATGTTGCAGCTGTACAAAACTCTTGTGCGGCCGCACTTGGAGAATTGCGTACAGTTCTGGTCACCGCATTATAGGAAGGATGTGGAAGCATTGGAAAGGGTGCAGAGGAGATTTACCAGGATGTTGCCTGGTATGGAGGGAAGGTCTTATGAGGAAAGGCTGAGGGTCTTGAGGCTGTTTTCGTTAGAGAGAAGAAGGTTAAGAGGTGACTTGATAGAAACA
Source organism: Rhincodon typus (assembly GCF_021869965.1). Taxonomy (NCBI): domain Eukaryota; kingdom Metazoa; phylum Chordata; class Chondrichthyes; order Orectolobiformes; family Rhincodontidae; genus Rhincodon; species Rhincodon typus. Next base: position 8,232 of record NW_025971980.1, read on the forward strand.
TACAAGATGATCAGAGGATTAGATAGGGTGACAGTGGGAGCCTTTTTCCTCGGATGGTGATGGCTAGCACGAGGGGACATAGCTTTAAATTGAGGGGTGATAGAGGTAGGACAGATGTCAGAGGTCGGTTCTTTACTCAGAGAGTAGTAAGGGCGTGGAATGCCTTGCCTGCAAAAATAGTTGACTCGCCAAATTTAAGGGCATTTAAATGGTCATTGGATAAACATATGGATGATAATAGAATAGTGTCGGTTAGATGGGCTTCAGATTGGTTTCACAGGTCGGCGCAACATCGAGGGCCGAAGGGCCTGTACTGCGCTGTAATTTTCTATGTTCTATTTCATTGAGATGAGCACTTCAGAAGATCAAAATCTCAACTTTACCAAATGACACAACTTTTGATGTTGTTTTGACTAACGTGCTTATTTCAGTGAGAAAAGCATAGCAGAAGACCAAAATCTCAAAAAAAAAGACACTCAACTTTTTATGCTGTTTTGACGACATGCTTATTTCCGTGAGATATGCACTTCAGAAGACCAAAATCTGAACTTCTCTAATTTAATCAAATTTTGATGTTGGATTGACGAACAGGCTTCCTCCAGTGAAATAAGTACTTTAGAAGTGAAGAATCTCGACTTCACCAAATGGCTCAACTTTTTATGTTGTTTTGACTAACATGCATATTTGAGTGAGACAAGAACTTTTTGAGGCAAAAATCTCAACTTCACCAAATGGCTTAATTTTTGATGCTGGTTGGATTAAAATGTTTACTTCAGCGTCTTTCGCACTTCAGTAGACATAAATCTGAACTTCAAAAAATGATTCAATTTTTGATGTTGTTTTGACAGAAGTGTTTTTTTTTTCAGTTAGATAAGCATATCAGAATTGCAAGATCGCAACTTCACCAAACCACTCAACTTTTGATGCTGGTATGACTTAAATGCTTATTTCAGTGAGATAAGCACTTCAGAAGTCAAAAGTCTCAAATTCACCAAATGACTTTATTTTTTATGCTGTTTTGACTAACAGGCTTATTTCACTCAGACAAGCACTTCAGAAGACCAAAATCTGAATTTCAACAAATGACCCAAGTTTTGATGTTGGTTCGACGATCATGCTTATTTGAGTGAGATAAACACTTCAGAAGTCAAAAATCTCACCTTCACCAAATGACTTAATTTTTAATGCTGTTTTGACTAACATGCTTATTTCAGTGAGATAAGCACTTCAGAAAACCAAAATCTGAACTTCACCAAATGACTCAACTTTTTATGTTGTTTTGACTAACGTGCTTATGCCAGAAGGAGAAGCATGTCAGAAGACTAAAATCTCACCTTCACCAGACGACTTAACTTTTGATGCTGTTTAAATTAAAATGCTTATTTCAGCGAGTTAAACACCTCAGAAGCAAAAATTCTGATCTTCACCAAATGACTTGATTTTAAATTCTGTTTCAACTGAAATGCTTATTTCAGCGAGTTAAGCACTTCAGATGATCAAAATCTCCACTTCACCAAATGACACAACTTTTGATGCTGTTTGGTTTAAAATGCTTATTTCAACGAGTTAAGCTCTTCAGAACACCAAAACCTGAACTTCACAAAATGACTCCAGTTTTGATGATGGTTTGACTAATATGCTTATTTGAGTGAGATAAGCATTTCAGAAGTCAAAAATCTGAACTTCACTAAATGACTCTACTTTTTATGTTGTTTTGACTAACGTGCTTAATTCAGCGAGTTAAGCAGTTCAGATTGCAAAAATCTGAACTTCACCAAATGACTCTACTTTTTATGTTGTTTTG
>NW_025971981.1:0-6041 GCF_021869965.1 Rhincodon typus
CTCCCTCGCTCGCTCCCTCGCTCGCTCCCTCGCTCGCTCCCTCGCTCCCTCCTTTGCTCCCTCCCTCGCTCGCTCCCTCCTTTGCTCCCTCCCTCGCTCACTCCCTCCTTTGCTCCCTCCCTCGCTCGCTCCCTCCCTCAGACTAGGCTCAAGTCTCCTGACATTTCTCCATCTGAACCCCTTTCCTGTGTATCCTGGGGGCCCACATTGTGCCACTCCTTCCGATGTCCCCGCTCCTCTTGCATCGGAGCAAATCTCCAGTCAGTGGTGTGAGAAGGAGGTTGATTAATGACAGTGAAGTTTTGGGGAAATTATTAAAATTTTGAGAGCTTTCAGCAGCATTCTGTTTGAGAATGGGGTGACTGTTCGTGAATGTGTACTGTCATACCTCCTAGACATGGCATTGTTAGCAAACAGCCTTTTGCACAGCAAATCTGAGTAGGTATAACTTTTTGGAAGAGTCTCTTGTCTTTTTAAGCAATAGGTCAAATAAGCATTTCCAGGAGTTCACATGGTTTTGATTTTCTCATCAATCTGCTCAGATGTGTTTTTACACAGTTGGAACTTGCACCCAGGTCTGCAGTTCAGAGGTACAGGCACTGCCACTTGACCACAAAAGCCCCATTTGGATGCTTTAAGCTAGATTCCACCAAGCAAGCCACCTGGGGAGGTAACAATTACGGTTACATGCCCCGGAAGGGCAAGGTCAGAAATCACACGACACCAGGTTATAGTCCAACAGGTGTATTTAAAATCACAAGCTCTCAGAGCTTCACCTGACAAAGGAGCAGCGCTCAAAAAGCTTGTGTTTTTAAATAAACCTGTTAGACTGTAAACTGATGTTGTCTGTCTTTGTCCACCCCAGTCCAACACCGGCCCGTCGCCATCCCAGAGAGGTTTCATTAACTGGTCCCGTTCAGTGAGAGAGGCTGCATACCAGCAGAAGGCCTGTCTGTTTTTGGCAGTCTCCAGGCCATCAGAGCTGGAAAGAAGTCATCAGCAGTTTTGGCCCCTGAGCCCCTTGTACAGTTCACTGAGGAATTGTTAGTGCGTTAGCTGGTCTGGGGGCTGGTTACAGTATGTAGAGAGAAACGTACCACATGTGAAAAGATTGAGAACCAGAGCCACAATATTAAACCCCACACAGTGGTTCACATCTGGAATGCACTGTCTGCAAATGTGGTGGAGGCAGGTTCGGTTGAGGCACTTAAGAGGGGCATCATGTGATTGTTCAAAAATAAATAATATGCAAGGTTATGGGGAAAAAGAAAGAGATTAGCTGTCCATTTAAGTGCTTCCAGGACAAGTGTAGACTTGGTGGAGCAAATGGCCTGTTTCTGTAGCAGAATGACTCTGTGACTGGAAATCACTGTTGGTGAATGTGCAGAAAGTCCCCACCCAGGCGGAAACATTACCATGAATTCCTGGTGTCAAAGTGAAGACCTGATTGCTCATTTATTCTTTGCAAGCGCTTGTGGGGCAGTGGTAGTGTCCCTACCTCTGAATCGGGTGTCTTGGGTTCAAGTCCCACCCCCTCCAGAGGTCTGTGATAACGTCTCTGAGCTGGTTGATTAGAAACTCCTCAGGAATGGACTGACATGATTAAAAGCCTAAATAAAAACCAAAAGAACTGCGGATGCTGTAAATCAGGAACAAAAACAAAGTTGCTAGAAAAGCTCAGCAGGTCTGGCAGCATCTGTGAAGGAGAAAACGCAGTTAACATTTCGCATCCAGTGACCCTTCCTCAGGTAGCTTTACAGCTGAGTAGCTGTAAAGAATGTTGCTGGGAGGAAAAGGGCTGTATCTTTTTCCTGTTCATAATGAGTTCCTTCCATACTATATCTGTCTTTTGTGTAATGAAAATACTTTATTTAAACCTGTTTCAAGTACATCAACAGCCTCTTGTGAATTTGTTCCAAGGCAACAAAACTAAAACTTAAGGTCTATCAAACCAGCTTTCAGTCTAGGATCTGACTTGTACAGTTTTAGAAATCTGCTTGGATGTAAACTCTCTATTTCTGTCTGTCGTCCTGATCCCTCCCCCTTCCCCCTCACAGGGTAACCCAGCCCGATGGAGGGACTTCCACTCAGCCACAGTCGTGGGGAGCCGGATGTATGTTTTTGGAGGCCGGGCAGATCGTTTTGGGCCGTTCCATTCCAATAACGAGATCTACTGCAACCGCATCAAAGTGTTTGATACCGAGACCAATCACTGGCTGGATTCCCCGAGCACACAGCTCCTTCCTGAGGGCCGAAGGAGCCACTCAGCATGTAGGTCCCTCACTGGGGTTGTGGCTACCTCTCAGAATAGGCACTGGGGCTACACAGAAACCTCACAGTGTCATTGGTGATCACACACCACCAGCTGTTACCGGTCTGTGTGCACAGAAAGCCCCCTTACAGGGACCAGACTGTGTCCATCTCCAACAGGACCGTCCCCCACCATCTCCCCATCTCCAACAGGACCGTCCCCCACCGTCTCCCCATCTCCAACAGGATGACAGTCCACCACCAGAGCGCCGCACTGTCGGAGGGTCAGCACTGAGGGAGCGCCGCGCTGTCGGGGGGCCATACCTGAATTTTCTCATCTCCGGGATCATACTTGTGACCGTTCCCTGCAATTATTTCTCCTCCCTGATCCCAGAACTAGCATGAGTTTACTGGGAGCAGTGGGAATAAACACTGTGTTGTCCTCTAACCTTCCTGTTCTGTTCTGGCAGTTACCTACAACAGTGAGCTGTACATTTTTGGTGGTTATAATGCTCGCCTAGACCGACACTTTAATGACCTGTGGAAGTACAGTCCTGGTAAGTGAATCCATTCCTCTCTGACTTCCCAAGCTGTTGTCCTGTTTTTTTTTCAGCCTGTGCTTGTTTCCTCCCATTTCCAGATTTCGATCCTTCATGTTCATCCATGAAATATCAGCATCTCTGGCTGGGCCCAGTAGTTATTGCCCCGTCCCTAGTTGCCCCTTGAGAAGGTGGGGGTGAGCTACCTTCCTGACCTGCTGCAGTCCATGTGCTGTGGGTTGACCCACAGGGAGAGAATTCCAGGATTTTCACCTGGTGATACTGGAGGAACGGTGACTTTTTTTTAAAATTCATTCATGGTCACTGGCCCCAAATTTATTGCCCATCCCTAATTGCCCAGAGGGTAGGTAAGACTCCCCCACAGTGCTGTGGGTCTGGAGTAACATGTTGGCCAGACCAAGTAAGGTGATGCTGATGGTGACCCAAATGGGGTTTTTCTCCTATAATTGACAATAAATTCATCATTAGATTCTTAATTACAGATATTTATTGAATTCAAATTCCACCATATGCCATGGCGGGATTCGAACCCCAGTCCCCAGAACATTAGCTGGGTTTTTGGATTGACAGTCCAGCGATAATACCACTAGGCCATTGCCTCCCCTTATTCCCGAGGCAGGATGGGTTTGGAAGGTGCTGTCTGAGGATCTTTGGTGAGTTGCTGCAGTGAATCTTGTAGGTAGTACACACTGCTGCTCCTGAGCGTCGGTGGTGGATGTTACCGTGTGTGAAGTGTTTATAGTTTTTACACACGGAGCCAATGTTTGTCTTTCTGCACAGATGACCGTTTCTAAATGGACGTCCATGCTGCACCCCACCCTGCCCCAGGAGCTGGTGAACCACCATCTCAGGCAGTGCAGATACCATCTGTACAATAAACCTTCACATATGGAGCAGGTCTCGGCCATTCGGCCCCTTAAGCCTGTTCCAGAACTTGGTGCAACTGGGTTGTGACTTTTAACTTTCCCGTCTGTCCCTGTTGTGTGGTTCAATTGAAAATATCGCCATGGAAATGATGTGGAGGTTCTGAGGAAGGGTCACCGGACCCGAAACGTTAACTCTGTTTTCTCCTCCACAGATGCTGCCAGACCTGCTGAGCTTTTCCAGTAACTTTGTTTTTGTTCCTGATTTACAGCATCCGCAGTTCTTTTGGTTTTTTTTGGAGGTACCAGTGTTGGGCTGGGCCATGAAAACGTTCAAAGACCCAGTCTCCACTGGTAGAGGATTAAAGGCTGAAAGGACAAAGCTCTCTCATCCCTGCTTTAAGTGGCAGACTTCTCATTGTTTAAAGTCTGGTCACACCCCGCTTCCCCAACAATTTCTTCCTAGTTTCAGGAAAATCACCTCTCGTTCCCCTTACCCTTGCAGGATATAGCTCTGACCTGGGCAACATCAAATAATTTTCTCATCAAATAAGCCCCTTATCACAGCAACCATTCAAGTGAATCTTCTCTGAGCTACAAGCAGATTTTTTTCCCTTTATTCATTAATGGGATGAGGGTGTCGCTGGTTAGGCAGCATTTATTGCCCATCCCTAATTGCCCAGAGGGCAGTTAAGAGTCGACCACATTGCTGTGGATCTGGAGTCACATGTAGGCCAGACCAGGTAAGGATGGCAGTTTCCTTCCCTAAAGGGCATTAGTGAACCAGATGGGTTTTTCCTGACAATCAACAATGGATTCACAGTCATCATTAGACTCTTAATTCCAGATATTTATTGAATTCAAATTCCACCGTCTGCCGTGGCAGGATTCGAACCCCAGTCCCCAGAATATTATCTGGGTCTCTGGGTTAACAGTCCAGTGATAATACCACTAGGCCATCACCTCCCCTCTAACATCGTTTCACTGTATACTGTATTCCAGATGAGATCTCACCAACACTCCCCACACCTGTCCCGAACCATCCTGCCTTTTATACTCCATTCCCCGTCACAGTAAATACCATCTCCTCTTATACCTACATACCCGCTTCGTGTCCCAGGGCACCCAGAGTGCAGCTGTACTGTGTGCTTTTAACAGTCTCTCTCCAGTTTAATGGTTTGTTCTTCCTGTTGAAGTGGGCAAGTTCACATTCTCCCACATTATACTCACCTGCAACATTTTTACTCACTCGCTTCACTATCCTACATCTATTGGCAGACTCAGTGAATCCTCTTCATAACTTACTTCCCAGCATCAGCACGTTCCTGACCATGTCCACATTATTGAAGAGGATTGTCAGTAATCAATCTCCCTACACCGATCCCTTTGGTATACCACACAATCTGAAATGGACCCACTTACTATCTGCTTTCTGTTGGTTAATGTACCCTCTATCTGTGCTATAATCCCCTTACACCATGTGCCGTTACTGTGACTGTGGGGTGGATCCCATTCAAGCCAGGCCTGTCTGTAGGGAGATTCACATAGAGAGAGATTGATAACTCAACTCAGCCAGTCTCCCTTGATTGGTGCCCCAGTTTTTATTGTTGTGATGTATAAGAAAACTGTACAAACTACTGTTTTAACCTGCTATCTGCAGTTTGGAATGTTTCCTTTCTCTCCCCAATCCTTCTGATCCCCTCCCCCAGCCCAAATCTAAGGGTCTAGGCCCGAAGCGTCAGCCTTCCTGCTCCTCTGATGCTGCTTGGCCTGCTGTGTTCATCCAGCTCTACACCTTGTTATCTCTATTGTCTGAACTTCAGTTTCTGAGCAGAAGCCTGGGTAAATATTAAATCTTCTCCAAGTTGAGAGGAAAGATTGTTTGTTTGTTTGCAGTCTGAAGTCACACGATACCAGGATATAGTCCAACAGGTTTATTTGGAATCACACCAAGCTTTTTGGAGCGCTGCTCCTTTGCCAGGTGCAGTTAGCAGTGTGGCCAGCAGGTGGTAGTGTCCGTCAGTGGATGGGTGTGGGCATTCAGTGACATTGTCCAGCTGATCACCTGCTTCCTTTTCAGAGTCCTCAACGTGGAGGAAGGTCGAGCCTAAGGGCAAGGGGCCATGCCCGCGAAGGAGGCAGTGCTGCTGTATGGTGGGAGACAAGATCATCCTGTTTGGTGGCACCAGGTCAGTATGAGCTGGTGTCCTGTGGTGTCTGTCACTCACTGGTATATAGGCACCTCCAGTAGTGCAGGGGGAAACTATACACTTAGTAGAGACATACAAGATGATCAGAGGATTAGGTAGGGTGGACAGTGGGAGCCTTTTTCCTCGGATGGTGATGGCTAGCACGAGGGGACATAGCT
>NW_025971981.1:6141-10032 GCF_021869965.1 Rhincodon typus
GTACCCCAGTGTTATACAGCGACAGACCCGTCCCCCACCGGTACCGTACCCCAGTGTTATACAGCGACAGACCCGTCCCCCACCGGTACCGTACCCCAGTGTTATACAGCGACAGACCTGTCTCCAAAGTGTTGTGACCAGTCTGTGCCCTAGACCATCTCCCCAGTGTGGCCAGTTGTATTAATGTCTTTCTCTGTCTCTTCTATAGCCCATGCCCAGAGCAAGGAATGGGGGATGAGTTTAACCTGATGGATCACTCTGACCTGTACATCCTGGATTTCAGTACGTAAGCTTCTGACTGCTGTGTGTTATGTACGTATAGACTGATCTGGGGAAAAGACCAATGGGAAATTGTGTGGCCAATGGGTCTCTACACTGTTTGATTCTGTGTATTTTGGGGGATGTTTTATGTAACACACATGAGATTTTAATAATTAGTTACATTGTTCTGGTACAAATACATTAGACGTGAGCGCTTTGTGGATGACTTGACTATCAAGTCCAAAAGGTCTATCAATTCAGAATCTGTTTCCTTCGATTATCGTTGGAGAAACAAACGGGCTATTGAAGGATTTCAACTCGAACTCATCAGGACAGGTACAAGAATCCCTCATTTCAAAGGGCACAGCAATTCCTACTGCAGCTGAAAGAAGGTGTTGCTGGGTTTTTTGGCAAATCCATTCTGATTGCACGAGTGTTGCTATGGAGAATACGCCAGGGAGCAGTTACCCCAATAACTGGAACTGGGACTTCACCCTGGCAATGCTACCAAACTTCTGAAGGATGTGTTTGGTTGTTTGTCAGGTCCAAGTCTGAAGACATTATGCAAACTGGCCGTGATTCAGTACAGTTTGGATCAATCTGCACTCCCTCATGACATCCGGTAAGTTTATTCCTGTTTGCTGCTATACGCCACTCCTCTGCCGTCTGCAAATGAGATGCAACACTTTCAAAAGAATCAATGGATTCAGCAAAATTGGGCCCCCGAAACCATTTCTGCCTGATGCAGAATATATATGTAGCTAATGAGTCACAAAAAAAACTTGCCTTTCTCAAAAAAGGTGAGATTGTGGAACAGAGAGGTTTTCTTAGCTGAAAATTGTAAAAACAACATTGTGCAGAAATCTGAACCAAAAACAGAAATTGCTGGAGAATCTCAGCAGGTCTGGCAACATCTGTTGGGGGGAGAGAGACCGAGAGACACAGAGTTAAACTTTCAAGTCCAGACAGCTTTTGTCAGAGGTGAAAATAGCTGGAAAGATGCTAATAATGATGACCGGGGGAGGGGAGGGAATGGAGTACATGGAGATGCAGAGCAGGCAAACAAACAAAGTGATAGCTGACGATAAGGCAAAATCTTAAGTGAACACCATCACCCCGCATCACCCCACCTCAGCCCACTTTCAGTTCTGTCAGGGGCTCACTGGACTCGAAATGCTAACTCTGGTTTGTTGCCCAACCTGCTGAGATTCTGCAGCAATTTCTGTTTAGGATTCAGCCTTCCCTAACTTAATTGTTAGGTCAATAAGTAGAATTTTGGGGATGGGGATGGGGGTGGTGTGGGAGTACTGGGGGATAGTGGCAGGCACGAGCACGAGCACGTTCTGTGCATTGTCCTAGCTCAGGAAGTACAGAGTTAGATGGCCTACCAGAGCTGATGCTGCAGTCTCCTCCCACCTGTCTTCAACACAACAGCTTCATCTCCAGAGATAGTAGGAACTGCAGATGCTGGAGAATCTGAGATAACAAGGTGTAGAGCTGGATGAACACAGCAGGCCAAGCAGCATCAGGAGCAGGAAGGCTGACGTTTCGGGCCTAGACCGAAGGGTCTAGGCCCGAAGCTTCATCTCCAAGTCAGTGTGTGTACGGGGCTGTGCTTTTCCTGATACATATTATTAATCTGGATCTCAGTGTGCAGGGGAGAATTCCAAAGTTTACAGATGAACGATTGCAAACTGTGAGGAGGACAGTGTGGAACTCTGAAAGGACATTGAAAAGCTGGGTGGAGTGGCCAGTTTTATGTGGCAGATGAAGTTCAACGCAGAGAAGTATGACGTGATGCACTTTAGTGGGAAGAACATTGAAAGATAATATAAAATGAAAAGGAGCAACTAAACAGTGTGCAGATTTCAGAGAGAACTGGGTGTATGAGTGTACAACTGGGGTTCATTCATTCATTCATTTGTGGAATATGGACATCAGTATTTATTGCCCATCCCTAGTTACCCCCTTGAGAAGGTGGGGGTGAGCTGCCTTCTTGAACCGCTGCAGTCCTCCTGCTGTGGGTTGACCCACAATGTCCCTCGGAGGGAATTCCAGGATTTTGATCCAGCGACAGTGAAGGAACGGCGCTATATTTCCAAATCAGGATGGTGAGTGGCTTGGAGGGGAACTTGCAGGGGGTGATGTTCCCATGTATCTGCTGCCCTTGTCCTTCTAGATGGAAGTGGCTGTGGGTTTGGAAGGTGCTGCCTGAGGATCTTTGGTGAATCTCTGCCGTGCATCTTGTAGATAGTACACACTGCTGCTACTGAGCGTCGGTGGTGGAGGGAGTGGATGCTTGTGGATGTGGCGCCAATCAAGCGGGCTGCTTTGTCCTGGATGGTGCCAAGCTTCTTGAGTGTTGTTGGGGGCAACAGACCTGTCCCCCACCAGTACTGTACCCCAGGCAAGTGGGGAGTATTCCATCACACTCCTGACTTGTGCCTTGTAGATGGTGGACAGGCTTTGGGGAGTCAGGAGGTGAGTTACTCACTGCAGTATTCCCAGCTTCTGGCCTGCTCTTGTAGCCACTCTGTTTATGTGGTGAGTCCAGTTGAGTTTCTGGTCAATGGTAACCCCCAGGATGTTGATAGTGGGGGATTCAGTGATGGTAACACCATTGAATGTCAAGAGATGACGGCTTCTCTATTCTCTATTGTTGGTGATGGTCACAGCCTGGCATTTGTGTGGCGCGAATGTTACTTGCCACTTGTCAGCCCAAACCTGGTTATTGTCCAGATCTTGTTGCATGTGAACATGGACTGCTTCAGTATCTGAGGAGTCATGAATGGTGCTGAACATTGTGCAATCATCGGCAAACATCCCCACTTCTGACCTTATGATGGAGGGAAGGTCATTGATGAAGCAGCTAAAGATGGTTGGGCCCAGGACACTACCCTGAGGAACTCCTGCAGAGATGTCCTGGAGCTGAGATGACTGACCTCCCACATATTACTATGTGCCAGGCTTTGCCCGGTCCCTGTGGACTCCAAAGAAACATAGAGGCAAAGGAGCAGGAATAGGCCATTCAGCCCTTCAAGCCTGCTACACCATTCATTATGATCGTGGCTGATCATCCAACTCAATGTTCTGTTCTTGCTTTTCCCCTATAACGTTTTATCCCTTTAGCCCTAAATTCGATATCCAGTTCCTTCTTGACATCATACAATGCTTTGGCCTTGACTGCTTTCTGTGATAATGAATTCCACAGGCTCCCCACTCTCTGATGAGGAAATTTCTCATGTTTACCTTAAATTGTTTACCCTCCATCTTTGTACTGTGACCCCGGCTGTGGACAATCCCATCATTGGGAACATCCCTCCTGCATTGACCCTATCTAGTCCTGTTTCTAAGAGACTCCCCCACTCATTTTTCTGAACTCAAACTAATATAATATTAACAGATTCAACTTCTGCTCATACATCAATCCTGCCATCCCCAGGAATCAGTCTGCGAAACCTTCAATGCACTCCCTCCGTAGCCAGACATCCTTCCTCAGATAAGGAGGTCAAACAGCATGCAATACTCCAGGTAGGGTCTTACTGAGGCCCTGTATAATTGCAGCAAGACATCCCTGCTCCTGGACTCAAATCCTCTCGCAATGGAGGCCAACATCCCATTTACCTTCTT
>NW_025971982.1:0-463 GCF_021869965.1 Rhincodon typus
CTCTGATGCTGCTTGGCCTGCTGTGTTCATCCAGCTCTACACCTTGTCATCTGCTAATCAAATATGCTGCTTTGTCATGGATGGTGTGAAGCTTTTTGAGTGTTGTTGTAGCTGTACTCATCTCAGCAAGTGGGCAGTATTCCATCACACTCCTGACTTGTGCCCTTTAAATGGTGGACAGGCTTTGTGCAGTCAAGATATGAGTTACTTACTTAAGGATTCTGACCTGCTCTTTAATCACAGCATGAATTGTAAAGTTCATTTTCTGATCAATGGTAACCCCCTGAATGCTGTTAGCAGTGCATTCAACAACAGTAAAACTACTGAAAATGAATGGCTACAGCTTGAATTCTCTCTCATTGGAGATGGTAATTGCTTGGTATTTGTGTGGCATGAATGTTACTTGCCACTTGTCAGTCCAACCCTGAATATTGGCCAGATCTTGCTACCTTTGGACATGAGC
>NW_025971982.1:563-10032 GCF_021869965.1 Rhincodon typus
TCAACTCCTAGAGCATGTGTTCATCCAGCTCTACACCTTGTCATCTGCTCATTTCTCATTGCTGTTTGTGGGAGTTTGCTGTGACTAAATTGGTATATTGAAACAGCAATGGTACATCAAAACTACTTCATTGGCTGTAAAATTATTTAGGATATCTTAAAAGTTGTGAAAGGCACAATAGACATCTTTTTAAAATCATTTCCTTTGATGTTGTAGTCACATCAATGCTCTAGGAGTTGAGACAAGTCAGTCTTTTTGATCATTATATCTTCTGACATGGTGGATGCAGAGTGCACTGTGCTGCATTGGTTCATTAACATTATCTTGACTGCACCCCAGCCCTGCAGCATGTACAATAGAAGGCTTATTGTTTATTCACCCTGCTGAGAATGGCAAGAGCAGGAGCATTGTTGGAACAGCATTATATTAAAGTTTATTCTCCTTCAGGCTCATACATTTAATGATTAGGTCACTGATAGTTATTAATCCAGCATCTCTGTGTCAGTACCCTAGAAATCTCTATGCTACATAATTGTGGGAGCAGCATCAAAGCACAGAAAAAAAAGATCTGCGGATGCTGCAAATCAAAGACAAAAACGTTAACTCTGATTTCTCTCCACAGATGCTGCCAGACCTGCTGAGCTTTTCCAGCAATTTCTATTTTTGTCTCATTTATCAAATCACAGAAAGCTCACTAACTCAAGAAGCAGGGTTTCTCTGAGCAAGTAGGGATGCAAAATAAACACAGACTTACCAGCAGCATTCCCATTTAGAGGGCTTTCTATGCGCATTTTAGCGACTGTGTTTCCTAAATTACACGGCAAAAGTACTTCAATCACAGGCAAGTGCTTTGGGAGATCATGAAAGGTATATATTAATGCATGCCTTTCTTTGTGTAATGCTCTATCTTTATGAGAAGATATAAATTTATAAAGCTTACCACTTGCTTCAGTTACTGTTTAATCAATCGATTTTACAACTTTTATCTTGATCAATGATCTTGTACTTTTTGACTCCTTTTGGAAGATTACACGAGGGTGTGTGATATATCCAATACAATAAAACAATGTGCAGTAAAGGGGCCTCTAGTTAACTGCTAAGCTCCTGAAAAATAATGAAAGTTCTGAAGAAGTCATATTAAACTTGAAACTCTAAGCCTGTCTCTTTCTTTGCAGATATTGCCAGACATGTTAAGCTTTTCCCAGCATTCTTTGATTTTATTTTTTAACTCAGCTATCAGGGGAAGTGGCAGTGTGTTTATCATAGATGATAGAATCCCTATGGTGTGGAAACAGGCACTTCAGCCCAACAAGTCCACACTGACCCTCAGAGCATCCCACCCAGACTCATCCCCCTAATCTACACAGCCTGAACACTACAGGCAATTTAGCATGGCCAAACCAAAACTAGCCTGCATGTCTTTGGACTGTGGGAGGAAACCCCACACAGACACAGGGAGAATGTGCAAACTCCACACAGACAGTTGCCTGAGGGTAGAATTGAACCCAGGACCCTGGTGTTGTGAGGCAGTAGTGCTAACCACTGAGCCACTGAGCCACCCCCTTTATGTAATACTGAATCCAAACTAAGCATATATAATGGTCTTTTCACCAGAATAAAACATTGAAAATAGATGGAAAATGATTCATCCATTCATTATGACAGTCAAGTTCATTAATTTTTTTGGTCCAAGACATTTCTGAACACATAACTTAATTGTGCTCAACTCCTCCCCAGCCTAGCACTTGTGCCTTCCTTTCACCATCTGTAAGCTATTTGAAAACCTTCAGTGGTTTTTCAACACGTAGGTTGTAAAAGGAACAGTAAAACACGTTGTGATACTGCCATTGTGCACAGAAGGTGTTCATTAGAACACAGATTTTTTCCTTCCCTGTTGTTTTATGGTGTGATTTCAGGCGTGTGTACTGTGGGAAATTGGGATTTGACATATTTGCCCAGTTACATGAAATGAGCTGGCTGCATCAAAATGTCTCAGCAGAAGCTGATCTAACACGGTCTCAACAATCTCAGGGACCTAATCATGAATGATTTTGAATAAAAGTATTTAATTTAAAACAAGGCTTTTGATTACTGTTGTCAATTGTAGTCAAGCGCCTAGCAACAATATGATTAGGTGCCAGTAAGTTGTAATACAAGCTCTTCTGATGGCTCAGAGAGTTTTGCGTTGAATGATGGAGTTAGAAACAAGTAAACACTGACATTTATATGGCACCCTTAACAAGCTCAGGTTATTCCAAGGCGCTTTATGGTCATTGAAGTACTTTTTAACTGCAGTAATATGAGGAATGTTGGAGCCAATTTGTTGGCCTTTGTATTGATATGGGCACTATGGCTGTCTTCAAGTATGACTATACAAATGCACATGACATGTACATACACACACGCACACACGTGCACACACACACCTACTTACTTATGTCAATACTCTGGGGTCCTGCGTTTGAATCCCACTGTTGCAGACAGGGAAATTTGAATTCAAAACAAAAACTTGGAATAAAAAACTGGCTTGATAGCAACCATGTAACCATGTCCAATAGTTATAAAACCCAACTGGTTCACTAATGCCCTTTAGGGAAGGAAATGTGCCATCCTTATCTGATCTAGCTCACATGTGACTCCAGATGCATGTCAATATGGTTAATGCTTAACTGCCTCTGGGCAATTCGGGATGGGTAATAAATGCAGCCCTCATCCCATAAATGAATTAAAAAAATGCATACATATCTACTTTCTGGGTTCGAAGTAATGTCCCAACTTATTATTTTGAGGATTGTAAGGTGATATGAAATGGATTTTTGAGACTGAAATGACCATCTTGGCAACTGTTGAGCTGTCTTTTTGAACCACAGAAGCCCATCTGGTGCAGGTACACTCAGGGAATTCCAAGATTCTGACCCAGTGACAGTCAAAAAACAGTGAGCCCGTTACAAGTCAGGATGATGTGTGGCTTGGAAGGAAGTTTACGTGGGTTGGTAGCCCCATACATCTGCTGCCTTTGTTCAGTTAGATGGTAGAGGTCATGTATTTGAAAATTGTCGAAGGAGCATTGATGTGGTGCTGCAATGTATCCTATGTATAATGCAAATCATAAAATCTTGGAACCATAAAATCCCTACAGTATGGAAGCAGGCCATTCAGCCAATCAAGTCCACACTGTCTCTTCCAAAAGCATCCCACCCAGATCTACACTCCTACCCTATCCCTGTTGCCCTGCATTCCCCATAGCTAATCCACCTTGCCAACACATTCCTGGACACTAGGGAAAATTTAACACGGCTGATCCGTGTAACCAATCCACTGTATAGCTGCCATTGTTCATTGATGATAGAATGAGTGAATGTTTAAGGGGATGGATAACATGCTAGTCAAATGGACAACTTTACTCTGAAGGGTGTTGAATTTCTTGAGTGTAATTGAAGATGCATTCATCTTAGCAGGTAGAGAGTATTCCATCAACTGTCCAATTTGTGTCTTGTAGATGTTGGGTAGACTTTGTGGAAACAGAAGGTGAGTCGCTTACCACAGAATTCTGAACCTCTGACCTGCTTGTGTAATGATCACCTTTATATGGCTAATCCAGTTCAGTTCCTGGTCAATGATAACCCCTAGGATATTGATAGTGGGAGACTTCACAATGGTAATGCCCACAACAAAGACTTCAGGTTCAAAACAGAGTGGTTAAGGAGAAAATAATGTTAAGAATGTTTATGGGATTGGCTACTCTAGAACTTTATTTATTACTTATTAACACTAACTACAAGAATACCCAGTAATTTGCGATGTACCGGGGTCTAATCTCACTGTTTCATTATTAAAACTATTCTCTACATGTGTTTCTCTCTACATATCTCATACACACCCTCTACCTCATCTTATCTCATCTAATCATTGAATTCGATTAAGTCCATCCACACTGCGCATTTCATTCTGAGTGGGGAGGAACACTGTAACATTATCATAAGGTTCTTATAGCTGCTGCATATGGACATGAGCTGCTTCAATTTCTGATAGGTTGCAATTGGACTGAATATTGTTCAGTTGTCAATGAACACCCCTAGTTCTGATTTTACAATGGAGAGAAGGCCATTGGTGAAATAGTTGAAGATTATAGGGCCCAGGACATTAGGACATTGTCCTAAGTAACTGCTGTGGAGATGCCCGAGGACTGAGGTGACTGGCTTACAAAAAACTATAACCATTTATTTTAGGACTAGGTATGATTCCAACCAGTAGGGATTTTTTTCCTGGTGATTCCCATTGTCTTCATTTTTGCTTGGGCTCTAATGCCACACTTAGTTAAATACCACCTTAATGCCAGGAAAAACACTAAGTATAACTAAGAATGAAATTACAATTCAGGAATATTTGAATGCCAACAGCAGAAGTACCATGGAATAGTCAGAGCTAAGCTATCTCAGAGACATCAGACCAGATCATAGATTGGCAACACCCTGTTGAATTTAGCTGCAGCTGTAATGGGGTTTTCCTGGTGGAACCCAAACTGAGTGTCAGTGAGTGAGTTATTGCTGTGTAAGTGCTGATTTATAGTACTATTTGATACTTGCCACTACTTTACTGATGTTCAAGAGGAAGTTGATAAGGAGGTAGTTGGATTGGATCTATCTTACATTTCGTTTTTCAACATCTCAGTGTAGATGCTAGTGGTGTAACCATACTGGATCAACTTGGCTACTGTACAGCTAGTTCTGGAGTAGAAGCGTTCAGTAATACTCCAGGAATGTTGTCAGGGCCCATAGCTTTTGCATTCATTGCCCAGTGTATTCAGCCATTTCTTGATATATAATTTTGTATTCATTAATAACGTAGGCATCATTATCTAAGCCAGTACTTCACGCTTATCTCTGACCCTCGAGGTGCTGCTGAAGGAACCTTACTGAGTTGCTGCAGTGCATCTTGTATTGGTGCATTGGTGGTGTAGGAGCGAATACTGAAGGACATCACGTAGGATTAATCAAATTGATGGAAAACTGGCATCTGAGAAGCTGGGAACCACAGGAGGAGGTCAAGATAAATCACCAGCTTGGTACTTCTGGAAGAAGCTGTTTGCAAATGTTTCAATCTACTGACATCCCCATCTATGACGGTGGGATATTTGTGTTGCTGTCTCCTCCAGTGAATTATTTAATTGTCCGCCACCATTCACAAATGGATGCAGTAAGACTGCCAATCTTTGATCTGGTCTGATGCCTCTGTGATAGCTTAGCTCTGTCTATTCCATGGTACTTCTGCTGTTAACATCCAATTATTGCTGAATTGTAATTTCATTTTCAGTTATACTGGTGTTGCTCCTGGCATGCACTCAGGCAATCTTTATTGAATGAGGTTTGATCTCCCGGCTTGATAGTACAGGGAGAGTGGAGGGTATGCCAGGCCATAAGATTATAGTCTATAGTTGAACACAGTTCTGAAGTTGCTGCTGGTCCATGGCACTCATGGATTCTCAGTTTTGAGTTGTTAGATTTGTTCAAAATTTACACAGTGTTAGTGCCAAACATGATGAGGGTATTATCAATGTGAAGATGGAATATTTTCTCTGTAAAGACTATGTGGTGGTCACCTACCACTACTATCATGGACAGATACACCCATGACATGTAATTGGTGACGTCAAGGTCATATGTGTTTTGGTTGTTTGCTGGTTCTCCACCACCTGTCACAAGCCCAAACTATCAAATATGTTGTTGAGTAGTTGGATAGCTCTGTCAGACATGGTGTTACTGAACTACTCTTGGTGATGGACACTGTGCGCCCTCAACCAGAGTACATTATGTGTCCTTACCACCTTCAGTGCTTTCTCTCAGAGTTACTCAGTATTAAGGAGCACCGTTGGTAAGGCCGCATTTACAGTATTTTGTACAATTCCGTTTGCCCTTTGAGCTACAAGGAAAAGATGGATAGACTGGAGCTTTTTCCCTGGAATGTAGAAGGCTGAGGAGTGACCACTTAGAGGTTTATAAAATCATGAGGGGCACGGACAGGGTGAATAGCCAAGGTCTTTTCCTCAGGGTAGAGGAGTCCAAAACTAGAGGGCATTGGTTTAAGATGAGAGGGAAAAGATTTAAAAGGGTCCTGAGGGGTGACTTTTTCACATAGAGATTGGTGCATATATGGAAAGAGCTGCCAGAGGAAGTTATAGAGGCAGGTACAATTGCAATATTTAAAAATCAGTTGGATAAGTGCAGGTAGTTGCTTTATAACGTGATAGCTACGTTCTTGTGTGACTTAGTACTGTAGAAAATCGCATTATAGAAAATCACCACAGAAAATTGTATCATAGGGAAATCGCTGTAGAAAATCAGTATACCTGTATAGCAGAAAGTTTGTGTTATCCAAACAGCATCCACTATTCATTAATTGAGTTACAGCCAATTCACATTAACTAAACACACATTATAGCAGAACTACCTGTACATGGATATGAAAGGTTTCTAGGGATATGGGCCAAACACAGGCAAATAGGACTAGTTCAGTTTATGAAAGCTGGTCAGCGTGGATGAGTTAGACCGACGGGCCTGTTTCCGTGCTGTATGACTCTTTAAATCTATCTACCAAGGGGAGGCAGAGGTGGTAATCAAGAGGATGCTTCCTTGCCAACAAGGTGCAGGGCTGGATGAACACAGCAGGCCAAGCAGCATCATAGGAGCAGAAAGGCTGACGTTTTGGGCCTAGACCCTTCATCAGAAAAGGGGGAGGGGAAGGGGGTTCCGAAATAAATAGGGAGAGAGGGGGAGGCGGATAGAAGATGGATAAAGGAGAGGATGGGTGGAGAGGAAACAAACAGGTCGAAGAGGCGGGGATGGAGCCAGTAAAGGTGAGTGTAGGTGGGGAGTTAGGGAGGGGATAGGTCAATCCAGGGAGGAAGGACAGGCCAAGGGGGCGGGATGAGGTTAGTAAGTAGGAGATGGGGGTGCGGCTTGAGGTGGGAGGAGGGGATAGGTGGGAGGAAGAACAGGTTAGGGAGGCAGGGACGAGCTGGACTGGTTTTGGGATGCGGTAGGGGGAGGGGAGATTTTGAAGGTTGTGAAATCCACATTGATACCATTCGGCTGCAGGGTTCCTAAGCGGAATATGAATTGCTGTTCCTGCAACCTTCGGGTGGCATCGTTGTGGCACTGCAGGAGGCCCAGGATGGATATGTCGTGTGAGGAATGGGAGGGGGAGTTGAAATGGTTCGCGCCTGGGAGGTGCAGTTGTTTATTGCGAACCGAGCGTAGGTGTTCTGCAAAGCGGTCCCCGAGCCTCCGCTTGGTTTCCCCGATGTAGAGGAAGCCACACCGGGTACAGCGGATGCAGTATACCACATTGGCAGATGTGCAGGTGAACATCTGCTTGATGTGGAAAGTCTTCTTGGGGCCTGGGATGGGGGTGAGGGAGGAGGTATGGGGGCAGGTGTAACACTTCCTGCGGTTGCAGGGAAAAGTGTCGGCTGTGGTGGGACTGGAGGGGAGTGTGGAGCGGACAAGGGAGTCACGGAGAGAGTGGTCCCTCCGGAAAGCAGATAAGGGTGGGGAGGGAAAGATGTCTTTGGTGGTGGGGTCGGATTGCAGATGGTGGAAGTGTTGGATCCGTAGGTTGGTGGGATGGTACGTGAGGATGACGGGGATTCTTTTTTGGTTCTTATTGCGTGGACGGTGTGTGAGGGATGAGTTGCAGGAGATGTGGGAGACACGGTTGAGGGCGTTCTCAACCACTGAGGGGGGGAAGTTACGGTCCTTGAAAAACGAGGGCAACTGAGATGTACGGGAGTGGAATGTCTCATCCTGGGAGCAGATGCGGCGGAGGCGAAGGAACTGGGAATAGGGGATGACATTTTTGCAGGAAGGTGGGTGGGAGGAGGAGTATTCTAGGTAGCTGTGGGAGTCAGTGGGCTTGAAATGAATATTGGTTTCTAGGTGGTTGCCCGAGATGGAGACAGAGAGGTCCAGGAAGGGGAGAGAGGTATTAGAGATGGTCCAGGTAAACTTAAGGTTGGGGTGGAAGGTGTTGGTGAAGTGGATGAACTGTTCAAGCTCCTCGTGGGAGCACGAGGCGGCGCCGATACAGTCATCAATGTAACGGAGGAAGAGGTGGGGTTTAGGGCCAGTGTAGGTATGGAAGAGGGATTGTTCCACGTAACCTACAAAGAGGCAGGCGTAGCTTGGGCCCATGCGGGTACTCATGGCTACCCCCTTTGTCTGTAGGAAGTGGGAGGAATTGAAAGAGAAGTTGTTGAGGGTGAGGACGAGTTCGGCTAAGCGGATGAGGGTGTCAGTGGAGGGGGACTGGCCTGCGGGACAGGAAGAAGCAGAGGGCCTTAAGGCCATCTGTATGGGGAATGCAGGTGTAGAGGGACTGGACGTCCATGGTAAAGATGAGGTGTTGGGGACCGGGGAATTGGAAGTTCTGGAGGAGGTGGAGGGCGTGGTGGTGTCACGACATAGGGGGAGAAAATGGAGTCCAGATAGTTGAAGATCAGTTCGGTGGGGCAGGAGCAGGCGGAGACAATGGGTCGACCAGGGCATTCAGGTTTGTGGATTTTGGGAAGGAGATAGAAGCGGGCAATGTGGGGTTGGGGAATGATGAGGTTGAAGGCCGTGGGTGGGAGGTCACCTGAGGTGATGAGGTTGTGGATGGTTTGGGAGATGATAGTTTGGTGCTCAGGGGTGGGGTCATGATCAAGGGGGCGGTAGGAGGTGGTGTCGGAGAGTTGGCGTCTGGCCTCGGCGATGTAGAGGTCAGTGCACCATACTACAACTGCGCCTCCCTTGTCCACGGGTTTAATGGTGAGGTTGGGATTGGAGCGGAGGGAGCGGAGGGCTGCAGGTTCTGTGGGGGAGAGGTTGGAGTGGGTGAGAGGGGTGGAGAGGTTGAGGCGATTGATGTCTCGACGGCAGTTGGAGATGAAGAGGTCAAGGGAGGGTAGGAGGCCTTGATCTCCTGCAACTCATCCCTCACACCCTGTCCACGCAATAAGAACCAAAAAAGAATCCCCCTCGTCCTCACGTACCATCCCACCAACCTCCGGATCCAACACTTCCGCCATCTGCAATCCAACCCTACCACCAAAGACATCTTTCCCTCCCCACCCTTATCTGCTTTCTGGAGGCACCACTCTCTCCGTGACTCCCTTGTCCGCTCCACACTCCCCTCCAGTCCCACCACAGCCGACACTTTTCCCTGCAACCGCAGGAAGTGTTACACCTGCCCCCATACCTCCTCCCTCACCCCCATCCCAGGCCCCAAGCAGACTTTTCACATCAAGCAGATGTTCACCTGCACATCTGCCATTGTGGTATACTGCATCCGCTGTACCCGGTGTGGCCTCCTCTACATCGGGGAAACCAAGCGGAGGCTCGGGGACCGCTTTGCAGAACACCTACGCTCGGTTCGCAATAAACAACTGCACCTCCCAGTCGCGAACCATTTCAACTCCCCCTCCCATTCCTCA
>NW_025971983.1:0-10031 GCF_021869965.1 Rhincodon typus
GAAACGTCAGCCTTCCTGCTCCTCTGATGCTGCTTGGCCTGCTGTGTTCATCCAGCTCTACACCTTGTTATCTCAGATTCTCCAGCATCTGCAGTTCCTACTATCTCTGAAAAAGTTTATCACTCACAGTTTTGAAATTTTCAACTGACCTAGCCACAACAGCTTTTTATAAGGGAGAAAAAATTGAAGTTTCCAATATCTTTTCTGAAAGAAGTGCTACTTGGCAGCATGCCAAGTAGGCTGGTTGATGTAGCTTTAATTTTAAGGTTATGTTCTCTGGACTGATCTTTCCCACAGATAGCACTGGCAGCACAATGGCACTCATGCCCAGGCGTCTGTGCCATTTACCTTTAATCTCTGAGGCCAGTTAGGATGTCAATGTCAATTAATTTCTGCTTTCTTCATCTGCATGGAGCCTTAACCAGCTGCCCTCTAATACTTCAGGAATCATAATTCTGTAAAAATACAATCAAAACATTGGTAAGACATGCAGCAACCATACTTAAGCTAGTTAATTTCTGTACTGAAATGTTTAGGCTGTGTTGCCTCATCAACAATAATCCAGCAGCTAATTGCTATTTCAGATTACAAAATCATTTGACAATGTAAGGTCTCTATGCACACAAAATAGCTATAATTTATCTGTAAACAATAGTGATTACTTTGTTTTAAAACTGTGAGATTATTCACTCCTGTTTTTTTCTGGCTCTATGTGTCCCCTAGGCCTCCAACATTGTGCCCACAGTATGCACTCACACTAGCAGAGTGAATGATGCTGGACCATGTTGGTGAGGGCATTACTATACACAATGAACACCTGTCCAAAGTATTCACAGCAGAAAAATTATGGCTGTAGCATAATGGGATATGGATATGTTAATTCTGATGTTGTTACGCTGACATCAGGAGAGCTGAGTAGAACAGAAGACCAGAGAGAAGCATGTAATAGTTTAGGAATTACATAGGAGAACAGTATGCAGTAACCTATACATGTAGGTGTAAATAAAGTGTTGCATTACTAAAGAGAGACAGAACCTGACTCTAAGACAAGGAAAACCTATGCCCCATTGAACAAAGCATGACTAAACAAGTTCTCAAGGTGTAGACACTGTACTAGCCGCCAGAGTACCCAGTGCACTTCTAAGATGTGATACTGATGATCACAGATGACATGTACATCAACGAAATGAAATCCTTTCTTGGAAAGGAGTCTGCTGAATTATGATATGACCCTCATTAATGCAACACTATAACAACCTGTTCCTGGGGAAAGCCAGCTACGCTGGCAAAGTCTACTTCCCAAACTGCAGCATTGACCTCATCATGGGGACACAAGATGAAGTGATGTGATTGTCAAAACATGCATTGATAACACCCTTGATTTATTTGTGGCTTGAGGATTGAGAGATCCTTTTGGAGGCATCCAATTGCACAAAAACTTATCACAGCTGTTACATTGTGGCCTTTGGGATAGGATGGCCACCCAACTTTCCAGGGCCCTCGTGCCAATACAATATTTGGCATATTTCTGAGACAGTAACATGGGACATCCACATCAATGTACCCCACTCATCCTAAGGAAATAGTATCATCATGCATTTCACATGCAGGATACAATGACTACAGAAGCCTTCAACTTATTCTGTGAAATTAATTGTCTTCAATCCTCACAATTGACTTCTCCAGCTTCCCTCCCACAACAGAGGCACCCTGAAACAAGACACTGAGGTCTGACTATGGTCCACACCTCAAATGACTCGGACAGACAGCTCCAATGGATGAGTAGCTGGACATCTGACCGATTTCTTTGCAGTTTCCTGACTGACATTTCACAGATATCCACACCTGCTGCATAGGACTGAAAATGGCCTGTTCCTTGTACTGTAGAGATACAGACACCCTGCTCCTATCCGCCCCTAGTGGCTGACTGACCATGTCCAAGCCCTTGTGATGCTGACCTTGATTTTCTCTCGCAGGACCCCTGTCAGGTTGGAATCCCCCTTGATTTGACCAAGGACTATATGGCCATTTGGCTGAAGCAATCAAGGCTAGGTGGAGATGCTGTGAGTATCCAAGTAGGCCTGAGTTAGCACTGAGAATACAAGAGAAGAGCCATGAGATGCACCCTGTTCTGACGAATAAAATAGTTGTCAGTCCCTGTACACAGACCGACCTGACAGCAGCACTTCAATGCAAGATATTGGGGCACTTCTCATAATTTGCCAGCTAAAGCACTTCTCTTTCTTTCCTCAGTCTACACACAAATTCCTTGATGGCTTGCATTGACGCACTTCAGTTTCTCTTTCTCATCTCCTTAGAGATAATAAATCTTATTTCCTTCATACAAAATGCTATCTTGGGCTATCACTTCATTTTGCATGCCCAATATTCTCTTATAGCGATAGATATGCTCTTGATGTTTTCAGGCGATTTGTTCAAACAACCTCCTGCAGCAATTGGAAAGTTGGATCTTATTATATTGTTTGCTTGATTTGGCCAAAATGCTTATCTGTCAGATTGAATGTCTCTGCTAGGTTGAATAATTCCACATAATGTTGAACCGTTGCTCCTTGTGGAATCTGGAAGATTTCATATTCTGTCTTTGCATCCTCAACTTCCTTTATGGGGAAAACTGGAAGAACTGTGGATGCTGGAAATCAGAAACAAAAACAGAGGTTGCTGGAAAAACTTAGAAACAAAGAAGGGTCACTGAATCTGAAACATTAACTTTGATTTCACTCCACAGATGCTGCCACACCTGCTGAGTTTTTTCAGCAACTTCTGTTTTTGTTCCTTTATGGGGAGTTCTGTTCTTAACAATATGTTGGCAACACACATTTGCTTTCTTGTTTGTATTCCACGCCTAGATGATATGGCTGCAAATAAAGTAACATGTTTTGCAGACACGTTGGAACAGATTGAAACACTTTCAAGAAGATGCTTTGAAGTGGTTTGAGCCACAGTATAATGGCCGATCCACTGTGAGTTTGTATCTCACAAGCAAAGACAATGGCCAGGTGCTCTTTCTCAAACTGAGTACAGCATTATTCCATTTGAGTTAATGCCATGGATGCAAATGCAACTTATTATCCTTGCTGCATAAAGGTTGTTCCGGTCCTGCAAGGCGACCTCATCATTTACATCGTGGTACCTCAGCATTAGCATGTTACCACTAGTTGTTTGATTCATGTGAAAGCTGATCCTTCTTGTGTGCCCCAATACCACAGCACAGCTTTGGCAATGAGCCTGCTTAGAGGGTCACAGTCAGATGGCAAACTAAACAAGAACTTTGCTAAACAAGTCATGAATTCAACAAATCATTTCAATGCTTTCACTTCTTTTGTTCACTGCATCTCTGCTACAGCTTTCACCTTTTCAGGCAGTAGAAGAAGTCAGTACTTGTCCTATGTTCCTGATTTCAGGCATCTTCGATTCCATCTTTGTCTTGTTCAGATTCAGGTTCTTCTGGCAAGCTCTCTGGTAGTCACAACAGCTTCTGATTGTGACTTGCAATGGCTTCTTCCAGTGTATCTCCACATCCATACGCTAGCAGTTTATCCACAACAGCTTCTACTCCAAAGAGATCGCTTACTGTCTAATGCTGCTGTATTGATAATCTCTTGGAGCAGTCAAAATGCCAAATGTCAAGTGGAATGCGCAACCATTTGTATCTGCTCAAACGGCACTTAGAAGGTAATTAGAAAATTACAGATTTCATTTGCAGCTTCACTTGCCAGTAATTATCCTTAGAACCAAGGGCAGTAAAGACCCTTACATTGTTGTGAGAAAAATTCTTCAATGGTTAGTGTGGGGAAGTGTAGCTTCAAAGGATTGTCAGAATCCTTTTCCAGCATTTCTCTCTGCTCCATGCTAATCTAGTCTGTGGGAATTGATTACTTGATGTTATTTCTTGATTACTCCCTTCTTTCCTAAATCTTCTTTCTCATCTTTCAAGCTAGACTTGAGGGTAGCTAGAGTTTCCCTCAGTCGATGCTGTGTTAGTCTCATAATTTCATTCACTTCAAGATGATATTCACCAGGAAAACATCTAAAAACAGTCACAATATCTTTATGATCTGAGATTCATAGATTCATACAACATAGAAACAGGTTCTTCGGCCCACCATGTCTACGCTGAACAATAAACACTAAACTACACTAATCCCATCCAGATGCTTCTTAAATGTTGCAAGAGTACCTGCCTCCTTCACTCTCTAAGGCATGTTCCATGTCTCTACCTCTCTCTCGGTGAAAAGATTTTTTTCTCTAAACGACTTACTCTTCACCTTAAACCTAAGCCCTCTGGTCTTAGACACATCTGCCATGGGTAAGAGATTCTCACGATCTACTCTGTCTATGACTCTTTATAGTTCTGCATACTTCAACCAGACTCCCCCTCAGCTTCTTCTGCTCCAAAATGGTGGAGTAGGGCTTCTGAGCCCAGGGCTCGTCTGCTCCATCTGCTTTTCCTTTTTCTCTCTCTTCTCTCATTTCTTTTCTCTTCTATTTTATTTTACCTCATCTCTTGGTGAAGAGCTCAGTCTCGGCAGTGGTGAGGGGCCCAGCAGCGTGGGCTTGAGTGGGCCCAGCAGCAAGGGCTTGATTGGGCCCAGCAGCGTGGACTAATGGCAGCGATGTCAGAGGCGGGTTTGGATTCCTGGCCACTTCTGCATCGTCAAGGCAGTCCTAGAGCCAAATCACGACTGCTGCTACAGAAGAAAGTTTGTGTTTCCGGCAGCATCTGCTTCCAGTGCAGATTCGTGGAGGTGGAGGCAGAAGTGAATTTGGGTCCAGTACGAAACCCGGCGGCATCAGCAGTGGTTGTATTGGCAAGATGAGTCTGAAGCAGACTCATGGCAGTGGCAGAATCAAGTTTGGGGTGGTTTAGTACCTAGTGGTATTGGTGGTGTCTGCATTGGCAAGGTCTAGCAAGAACTCATGGTGGCGAGGGCATCGGTGGAGGCAAGATGGCCCTGAAGAGTAGTGACTCATTTCAGCAGTGGCAGCGAAGGGGACTTGTGCCTGGCCACCAGGCCCATGACGGAGCACTTAACAAAAAGGACCGTAAGTTGGACACTTTATTTCTTCATTTTTCTGCCTTTATATTCCATGTTTTGATTTAATTTTCTGTGTTTTATGATGGCGCCGAAGAGTGCTGACACTATAAAAAGCATTTCATTGCATTTTGTAACAAGATACATTTGACAATAAACAAATCATATCAAGTCAAATAAATCAAATCAAGAGAACCAGACCCAATCTATCAGTATCTCCTCATATCTGAAACTTTTCATCCCAAGCAACATCGTGGTGAAACACCTCTGTATTCTTTCCAATGCAATCATGTCCCTCCGATAGTATGGCAACCTGAACTGCACGCAGATTTCCACTTGTTTTTTATAAAGTTTTAACATAGTCTTCCTTACTCCTATGTTCTATGCCCGGCTAATGAAAGTAAGGATTCCATACACTTTCTTCACCACCATGTCTACCTGTGCTGACACCTTCAAGGAATTATGGACTTGCATACCGAGTTCCCTTTGTTACTCCCTAAGGAACTACCATATATTGCAAATATCCCTCCCTTAATAGACTTCCCAAAATACATCATCTTGCACTTACGTTCCATCTGCCAGATCTTCTGAGATCCATTCAAAAGTCCACAGGTTGATAGTCTGTGAAATACTACTGTATTGTTTAGGATTACTAATCCAAGATTTAGACTTGATTCAGATGAGATTTGTGAATTTTCTTTGATGTTTATAATATGGAACTCAAAATGTTCCGTCCTGCCATGGCATTCGGTTCTCGGCTTAATTTGTCCTTTTGATCAGCCAATCATGAAATTTCAAATTTATTTTAGAGGCTTCATTTTTGGGTGACTATCTTGAGCCACTTTGCATAGTTCTGTGAAATTTATGAAGTTACAGAAAACGCCAGTGTCTATCTGACATTCACTTCATGCCCTCCTTTTGCAGTTACCATTCTTGCAATCATAAACTATTTTTGAACCTTAGGACATCTGATGACATCTACCTGTTGTATGTTTTTGCTTGTGCTTCACGACCATTGCAAGAGGTTTTGAGTACAGGAGCAGGGATGTGTTGTTGCAGTTGTACAGGGGCGTTGGTGAGACCACATCTGGAATATTGTGTGCAGTTTTGGTCTCCTTTTCTGAGGAAGGATGCTGTTGCTCTCAAGGGGGTGCAGCAAAGGTTTACCAGGCTGATTCCAGGGATGGCGGGTCTGATATATGAGGAGAGATTGAGTAGGTTGGGATTGTTTTTGCTGGAGTTCAGATGAATGAGGGGGGACTCTCACAGAAACTTATAAAATTCTAACAGGACTGGGCAGGGTAGATTCAGGGAGGACATTCCTGATGGTGGGTGTGTCCAGAGCCAGGGGTCACAGTATGAAGATTTAGGGTAGATGATTTAGGACAGAGATGAGGAGACATTTCTTCACCCAAAGAGTGGTGAGCCTGTGGAATTCTTGGCTCCTATCATCTATGTTTCTATGAGTACAGCAGCAAGGATGTTTAAATGCACCTTGGTGAAACCACACTTGGAGTTTTGTGTGCACTTCTGATTTTGTTACCTAAGAAAAGATATACTTGCCGTAGAAGCCAGAGAATATTAAGCAGACTGATTTCTGGCATATCAAGCTTTTCATTGACTGGGTCTGTATTAACTGGGGTTGAGGAGAATGAGATGGGATCTCATTTAAACATGCAAAATCTTGGCATGGTTGGATACAGGGATGATGCATCTCCTGATCAAGGTGTCCAGAAAGAGGGATCATCTTGAAAATGCAGTAGTCCATTTTGGACTGAGATGAAGAGAAATCTTTTCACTCAGAGGGCGGTGGATCTGTGGAACACTCTACCACAGAAGGCTAAGTCATCCGAGTATGTTTAAGAGTAAAATGGATAGATTTGTAGAGATTAAAGATGTCAAATCTTTTGGGAAAAAGCTAGTGTACAGCATCAGCCATGATAATTTTGGATAGCAGAATGGGCTTGATGAGCTGAATGATGTTACACTACTCCTATTTTCTACGTTTCTGTGTTTGGGATTGGCATGAATGTGCATAAAAGTTGGATAATGTCTGTAAAACTATTAAGCTGTTACACCTTTTAAATACCCATCCCATTGAATTTTGAAAACTGAACAGAATGTTGTGTCTCTCAGCTGAAAAAAAAAGTTTCAATTTCGATAGCTGTTTTTTGACATAAGCTTCAGGGTTCTCATTGTAGTAATGCTATTGCTTGGTTCCTTCCACAACAATAAATTCATAGGTTATTTCTCAGCTCGAAGTCATTACAAGGGTCTAATTGTCTTTGATGTGGAGCTATAAATACTAATGTTTGTTTTTATATGAATGTAAGTACATCCAGCGATGTGACTATATTGAACGACCTGTTTGTCAATGAGACGTTTTGTTCTAATGTTGTGATGTCTGTAATAGATAATTAAAACTTCAATTTATTTCATTTCTGCTCATTGTAGAGACTGGGTAAATTGGAATGGAGAGTGGAAAGGCAAAGAATGAGCATGGATTCATATGAATTGCCAATAAGTTGGCTTATAGGCTGTAAGGAGCCATTAGAGTGGGGAGAGAGGAATAGCTTACCTTGAAAGGTATGGTGGGTCATGGAAGATGGGTGGGAGACATGCAGTGGCATGAATGAAATAGAGGGAGTGTATGACTGAACTGTTGCTGATTAAGTAAACAAAGTTTTGCAACGTTGAACTGAATATTTCAATTCCATGCAAATACAGCTCAGGTTACTCAGCTAAATTCAAAAGGTATCATGGAATAAGGCAATTAAATCTAGTGGAGATTAAGCATCAGAAGATCATGAGATAGTTGTATGTTTGTAGACAGGTTTGGCGAGTTAGTTGCCAATGAAATCCTTTCATCTGACATTTCATATTGATAATGTATCACACATTTTTTGTATTACCCACCAAGGAAAAGTTTAACAACCACTGATGAAAAGGCATCAACAAATGTAAAAGGTAAGAAAGATAAGCTTATTATACTTGATGAAGACTGAAGGTTGGCTAATGTTGTGTCATTATTTAAGAAAGGCTGTAAGTAAAAGCCAGGGTACTATAAACCTGTGAGCCTTACATCAGTGGATAAGTTGCTGGAAGGGATTCTGAGGAACAGGATTTACATGTATTTGGGAAGGCAAGGACTGATTAGGGACAGTCAACATAGCTTTACGCTTGGAAGTTCATGTCTCATTAACTTGATTTTTTTTGAAGCAGAGACAAAGAAGGTTGATGAAGGCAAAGTGGTAGACATTGACTATATGGACTTCAGCAAGGCATTTGACAAAGTTCCAAATGGTAGACTGTTTTGCAAAGTTTGATCATTTTGCTAAGCTAGCCAATTGGATACAAAATTGGTTTGAAGGTAAGAGACAGAGAATGCTGGTAGTTGATTATTTTTCAGACTGGGGAGGCCTGAGACCAGTGGTGTGCAACAAGGATCGGTGCTGGGTCCACTGCTTTTTGTTATTTATATAAATGATTTGGATATGAATATAGGAGGTATAGTTAATAAGTTTGCTGATGACACCAAAATAGGTGGCATAGTTGACAGTGAAGAAGGTTATCTCAGAGTACAGTGGGATCTTGATCAGATGGGTCAATGGGTCAAGGAGTGGCTGATGGAGTTTAATTTAAATAAATGTGAGGAGTTGCATTTTGATAAGGCAAACCAGGGCAGACTTATACAGTTAATGGTAGGATTCTGGGCAGTGTTGCTCGAACAAAGTGACCTAGGGGTGCAGGTACATAGTTCTTTGAAAGTTGAGTCTCAGGTTTACAGGGTATCGAAGAAGGTATTTGGCATGCTTGTCTTCATTGGTCAGTACATTAAGTATAGGAGTTGGGATGTTATGTTGCGGCTGTCAAGGACATTAGTGGGGCCACTTTTAGAATACTGTGCTCAATTCTGGTCTCCCTGCTACAGGAAAGATGTTAAATTTGAAGGGGTTCAGAAAAAACTTACAAGGATGTTGCCAAGGTTGAAGTGTTTGAGTTATAGGGAGAGGCTGAATAGGTAGGGGCTTTTCTCCTTTTAGCATCGGAGGCCGAGGGGGTGACCTTATAGAGGTTTAAAAAAAAAGTCAATGGGGGACATGGATAGGGTGAATAGCCTAGATGTTTTTTGCCAGGACAGGGCAGTCCAAAAGCAAAAGGCATAGGTTTAAGATGAGAGGGGAAAGATTTAAAGGGACCTCAGGGCAACTTTTTCACACAGAGGCTCATGCATGTATGGAACAAGTGGAAGAAGGTGTGGTGGAGGCTGGTAAAATTTCAACATTTAAAAGGCATCTGGATGGGTACGTGAAAAAGAAGAGTTTGTAGGGATGTGGGCCAATTGCTGGCAAAAGGGACTAGATCAGTTTAGGATATCTGGTCATCATGGATGAGTTGGATGGAAGTGTCTGTTTCCATGCTGTATGACTTTATCACTCTATAATTGTAAGCTGATGACAATTTTTTTTAAAAGTGCCCAATTTGTTTCAAAGGATAAGAATATTTTCAGTGTATCATTATGGTAACAAGACTGCGGTAACAAGACTGCAAGGGATAACCAGGGAAATTTTTCAGCATCACTTAGTTCATGAGGCTTTTGCTTATTGTAGGTCAGTTGGACTTGATGAAAGCAGAATGATATTGGTGTTGTTCGACATTTGATCAGCACATACTGACGCTGAACTTCTTGTGAAGGGTAATGTGTCTGCCAAACTTTTCTCCATACATGACATCACTGGTAAAGCCAATGGATCAACAGTCAGAGAATTCTCCAAGCTTTTTTTTTTTGGCAATTGGATACATTTGGAAAAATTTCAGTATTTAGCTCCCGTTTGTCTACTGGTGGGAGTAACTGTGAAAAATATGTATAACAAGCTAAAACAATATACAACAAATAGATAGTAGGAACTGCTGATGTTGGAGTCTGAGATAACAAGGTGTAGAGCTGGATGAACACAGCAGGCCAGACAGCATCAG
>NW_025971984.1:0-10031 GCF_021869965.1 Rhincodon typus
TCGCCTTCCCCCGCCTCTCTATTTATTCCAGAGTCCCCTTCCCCTCCCCCATTTCTAAAGAAGGGTCTAGACCCGAAACGTCAGCTTTCCTGCTCCGCTGATGCTGCCTGGCCTGCTGTGTTCATCCGGCTCTACACCTTATCTCTCTTTCACACTCTTGCCTTCATTGCTCAGGCCTTTGTGGATGTTATGTTGAGGTTGTATAGGATGTTGGTGAGGCCTGTTCTGGAGTATTGCATCCAGTTCTGATTGCTCTGTAACAGGAAAAATATTACTAACCGGAAGAGGGTACAGAACAGATTTATCAGGATGTTGCTGGTAATGGAGGGTTTGAGTTATAAAGAGAGGCTGAATAGGCAGAGGCTATCTTCACTGGAGCTTGGAGGTTGAGGGGTGCCTTACAGAAGTTTATAAAATCAGGAGGTGTATAGATAAGGTGAATAGCAGGTGTCTTTTCCCTAGGGTGGGCGATTTTAAGACAAGGAAGCATTTTTAAAAAGGCAAGAGAAGAAAAATTTAAAAAGACATGAAAGGCAATTTTTTTTGTTACACAATGCTTTGTTTGTGGAATGAACTTCTAGAGGAATTAGTGGATGCAGGTACAGTTACAATGTTTAAAAGATAAGTACATGAATAAGAAATGTTTGCAGGGATATGGGCCAAGCGCAGGCAAGTGGGACTAGTTTAGTTTGGGATTATAGTCGGCATGGACTGGTTGGACCGAAACATCTTTTTCTGCGCTAATGACTCTCGACTCTATAAGGCACTACAAGCTGTTGTCTTACATGAGTAGTAGGGAAAATACTGGAATCTATTATAAAGGATGTAACAAAATGGATAGTTACAGAATAATGAGCATAGTCAGCATGGCTTTGCAAATGGGAAATTGTATTTGTCAAACTTGGAGCTTTTTTTTTCAAAACAATGTCACTAACAACGTCAGTAAAGTTGTCAATGGATGTACTATATTTTGATTTTAACAGGGCTTTGATAAGGACTCTTACAGGAGGTTAGTTAGCAAAATTCAATCACATGGGATAACATGAATGATTTGGATGTGGCAATCAAATGTAATATTTTTGCATTTGGACAAGGTTGGTGAGTGAGCAAGATGTGGCAGCTAGAATACAATCTTAAAAAATGAGGTTATCCACTTTAGTAAGAAGGCATAGATGTACAGAGTATTTTTTTTAAAACGGTAAGAGGTAGAAAATGTAGGCACACAAAAGGGACCTAGCTGTCCTTGTTGACTAGTCACAGAAGGCCAACATTCAGGTGCAGCAATCCTAATGGAATGTTAACCTTTATTAGTACAGAGTAGTGAAATCTTGCTTCAATTGTGTACAAGCTTGGTTGGACTGCATCTAGAGTATTGTGATATTATTGCCATTGAGGGAAGGAGATTAAGATTAACTAGATTTGTCCTGGGATGGCAGGACTGTCGTATGGAAACAGATTGGGTAAACTGGGCATGTATTCTCTGCAGATTTGAAGAATGAAAAGTGGTCTCATTGAAACATACAAATTACTTGCAAAGATTGAATATTTTAAAAAAAACACTTTCATGGGATCATGGGATCAGGGCATCACTGGCTAGATCAGTATTTATTTCCCATACCTCATTATGAAGAGAGCAGTCGAGAGTCAAACACTGACTTGATTTGATTTATTATTGTCACATGTGCTGAGTGACAGTGAAAAGTATTGTTTTGCATGCTATCCAGACAAAACAGAATACATAATATACCGTTATAGCTACAGAGAAGGTGCAGAGAAAGATCAGCTCTAATACATTGCTGTGGGTCGAGAGTCACATGTAGTTTCCTTCACTAAAGGACAGTGGTGAACCAGATGGGATTTTCCAGCTGTCAACAATGGATTCGTGGTCATAATTTACAGTCTTAATTCCAGATGTTTATTGAAATCAAATTTTTCCATTTGCCATAGTGGGATTCAAACCCCTGTCCCCAGAACGTTACTTGGGTCTCTGGATTAACAGTCCAGTGATAATACCACTAGGCCATTGCTTCCCTTAGATACAGGTCAGGTGTCTAGAACCAGCAGACAGGCAGGAGGAATGAATTCTTCAGCCAGACAGTGGTTAATCTCTGGAACTCGTTACTGCGGAAGGCTATGGAGGTCAAGTCACTGACTGCATTTAAGATGGAGATAAAAAGGTTCTTGATTAATAAAAGGGAACATGGGGTTACCTGGAGAAGGCAGCAGAATGGGTTTGAGAAGCATATCAGCCATGGCTGACATGCAGCAAACTCAATGGACTGAATGGCCTAATTCTGTTCCTATATGTTTTGGGCACATTTCAAAAAGAAGGCATTGCCATTAGGGACCAAGATGAGAAATGATTTTACACAGAGGCTTGTGAACCTTTGGAACTCTTAACCCCAGAGGCTGTACTCAGTCTTTGAGTATGTTTAAAGTAGACATTGATAGATTCCTGATTATCAATGGCATAAAGTGTTATGGAGATAATTTGGGTAAAAGGTGTTGAAGTATGTGATCAGCTGTGATTATATTAAATGGTGGTGCAGGCTCATTAGGCAGAATGGCCTACTCCTGTTCCTATGTTCCCACATAAATTGTAAAACGGGGAGGAGAATCAACTCTAATATCAAGACATTCTGAAGAGAACAGAAAGCATGCTGGAGTTATAAGCGTCACAAGTTGATGTCACAAGCTGAGTCATGTTGCCCAGCCACATTACAAAAAGGTGGAGAAAGAAGCGAATTCTGAGATTTTCTCAGGCTGCCTTTACTGGTGTTGTCAAGTAGAGTTTAGAGAATTAGTTAGCTTAATTTACTGGATGGCTGGTTTGCAATGCAGAGTGATGCCAACGGCACAAGTTCAATTCCCTCACCAGAGGTTACCATAAAGGACACTCCTTCTCAACCTCTTCCCTCACCTGAGGTTTGGTGATCCTCAAGTTAAACCACCACCAGTCATCTTTCTTTAAGCTGAGAGGGCAGCATAATTGTCTGGTAAGACTGTGGCAACTTTTGAGGATATTTGGGGTGTATCACAGAGATGTGGCTAGAGTCTTTGGACATTTTGAAGCAATTCTTTTACTGGTACCACACAAATTATATATATATATTCTGATTGACCACAACAGTTTAACGGTTTCTTGCTGTCTTCAGAGTGTCTCCATCATGTCTCTGTGATATCATCATTGACAGGCTTGCTATATACATCAAGAGTTAACCCTTTACACTACATCTGCTCCCCCAATCCCAAATCTTTTTCTCCCAAAAGTCATGCTGTAGTCTGAAAATTTTTCTCATGCCTCTATGTCTGGAAGAGGATCTTTTGGTATAACTGTGCATCTCTGTTTAGGCATCTTGATGCATGACAAAGTGGATTTATTTTAACATTTCTTGTAATCTGGAACACAAGTGCTTTCAGACCAATTGAAGAAACATCAGTCTCCACATTGGTTGGTAGTGCAGGATCGTAATGAGCTAGGACCGCTGAAGCAAATAGTCCAAGATAATCACAATACATTTTCCCGTTTGAGGCCATCACAACAGTTACTTTGACTGATCTTGAAGATTGAATCAGCAGAACGACCCAACTTATTTGCATACTCAAAATTAGAGCCAGGCCATACAGGAATGAAATTAAGACACAATTTTACATACAACAGTAGGGAAAATGAGAATTTGCTCCCCAAAATGCTGTGGAAGTTAGGTTAAAAGAAATTTTCATGACTAGAATAAACAGATTTTTATTAGTTAAGGATATCAAGCATATGGAGTAACGATTGGTAAATAAAGAAGAGATATGCAACAATCTAATTGTATGGTTGGACAGACTCGATGGGCAGAATGGCCTACCCACAGCCATGGTTTCCATGTTTCCCAATTTTTTTTTTTTATTTAAAAACACTTTCAGAAGAAATGAGCATTCATAATTCGAGCTTTTATGAAAAGCAACATATTTCCTTTCATCGCTGTAACCAAAGCTTCAAACTCATGAATCACAATGTTAACCTTAACAGCTGCCTGCCTGCCTGTTCATTGACACCAGACTGCTGTACTGTAGTCTAAGTCAAAGGTGGTGATTATGTACAGGTGCTATAATTGACAACTGGTTGTCCTATTCATGATTTTTTATGACATTTGTTAACAAATATGAGCATTCATCTAGGAAACCTATTAAAACATATCCGTTGTGGGGAGCTGATGCTTGCAGAAGTAAAACAAACAGGAAACTCTATGGTGACTCATGTCTATCTGTTAAATGAATGGCCAGCAAACCAGACTCACTGATTAAGACCTCGGTGTGGTTGAGATCACTCTGTACAGATCACCAGTGAACTACAATTAACCCAAAACCAAATGGGAAATGATTAATGGGAGAAGAGCTTAAAAAGCAAATCTCCAAATCTAACTAGTGCTATATCTTGTTGGCAGACATCAATATTAGAAAATATTCCAATCTTCAGCAGTGAGCACATACCTCAAGAAGCATGTATAAATTGGTAAATACTTTGAAAATGTTTCGTTCAGATCTTGGCGTAAGCATTAAAGATGTGAAAGAGTCAAAGTAGCAATGCTTTGTCCACACCTTTGTCAGGTCAAAGGGATGGTTATGAGTACGCACATGGCCCCCAGTTGTGCCTGTCTCTTTGTGGAGTACATGGAACATGCCTTGTTCCAGTCCTACTCAGTGCCCCACCTATAACTCTTTCACCTTACGTGGATGACATCATCAGTCTGCTTCCCTCATTTGTCCAGAACTGATAAACTTTATCAATTTTGCTTCCAATTTCCATCCTGCTCTCACCTTCACCTGGTCCATTTGACTCCTCCCACCTTCTCCTTGATATCTGTTTCCATTTCTGAGAATAGACTGGGCACTGATATCCATTATAAACCCAGTGACTCCCACAATTGTGTTGATTGTGCATCCTCACACCCTGCTTCCTGTAAAGAGTCCATTCCATTCTCCCATTTTCACTTTCCCCATTGCATCGGATCCAAGAGGGCCTCCAAAATGTCCGCTTTCTTCCTCAACCAAGGATTCTCCACCCCAATGGTTTACAGTCCCGAGTCATGACCAACACATCTCCTCCACTTTGTCCCTCACCCCTCCTCTTCCCTCCTAGGACACCAATACAGTCCCCCTCGTCCTCACGTGTCATCCCGCCAGCAACCAGATCCAAAGGATCATTAGCTGCCATTTCCACCACCTCCAGTGGAATGCCACCAGCAGACATATATTCCCCTCCCCTTCCTTGTCAGCATCTGTGAAGCAAAAAAAATCTGAGTTAATGTTTTGGATCAGGTGACCCTTCCTCAGAACTTCAATAATTTTAGGATCTAAGCACCTTCTCCCATGTTCTTACTCCCAGTCCCCTACACCAGGCCTTGTCACTACATGGGCTGCTACCACAAACAATCCCTCGTCAGCCACTAATGGTCTCCATTAGCAGCTATTCATTCTCCTAGACTGACCTTGACCCATTTCTTTGTCCATCCCACTGTTTGTTTCTTTCTCTCTCTCTCTCTCTCTCTCCCTCTCTTTGGGCACCATCTCCACCTATCGTTCACTCCTGCCCCCCTCCACCCACCCATCTTCAGCATATACATCATTTTCCTAGCTACAATCAATTCTGAGGAAAGGTCACCGGAACCTCCAAAGCGTAACTATTTCTCTGTCCACAGGTGCTGCCAGACCTCCTGAGATTTTCCAGCAATTTTTGTTTCTTTCGGTGATGCTTTATGTCGCATAGTGATATTGTGCAGCAAAACAAATGCACAGACTAGCGCAACATGTTTCTACTAAATAAATACATTTCCCTCAGACATTCCTCTGATTTGGTTGGCACTGGCCATGTGACCTCTCAGGGCGCAGTTTCTCCTTCAGTATCAACAATCATTGTTGGAAGGATAAAGTCCTATGGATTTACTATAAAGGCCAAAACTCTTTTTCCACTGTCCTCAAATCCTTCACTGACCAAGGATTATTAGCAATTCAATTGAAATTGTTTGGAACAATGGCTGTTGTTGCTACATGTTAGTTAATCATTCAATATTCCAAGCTGTGGGTGTAATTCATTGAACAAATCTGCACAAAAAGAGTATTTCATGAATCAAGTCTTTTTTTAAATGCACTTTCGATTGGCGTACAGATACTGTGCAATTTTCCAGTAACCAAACAAGGCAAGGTTTGCATTACATAGCACTTTTCGTGACTTCCAATAGTACTTTTGCAGTTTTAGTATACTTACAAAAAAACTTGAATTCCTGTTGCTCATTCAGTATTAATATCCTTTGGATTTTTGATGTACTGACCAGTTACTTTGCTGAAAATGCTTACGAAATGTAATTATTTTCTACCATTTCTTCATTTTCATTGACCATCGCTTCTGGCAAATTTTACAAATACAATTGCCAAAACCTTGTGTTGATACTAATCCCACTGTAGTTTGTTCACATATCCCTCTATTTTATTACCCTTTCCCTGTTCTGCTTTTTCCCCATTTATCAGAATGTGCTATTATTTGCTTATCCTCGGCTCTCTTATAGTCTTATACTGTTTCTTGCCTGTTCATCCATCCCTAGTAGAACTTCTGCCCTTTAGGAATATAAATTTTTTGCTTTGCATTAAATACTTTTCCTTCCTAGTGAGATCTCATTTTGCCCTTTGCAGATTTTTCTCAGTTTACTATGAAATCAAGAATTAGTAGCTAAGGTGCATTTCTCTTTTCATTGTTCATCACTAAATCTAAACTAGCCAGCCTCTTTTTTTCAAAAGGTATATTTCTTACAAAATTCAACCCAAACATGCAAGAAGTTCACTACTGTCCTGATCTCCTAATGCCAAACAAGTGGCAAGTATCTCTGGACATTGGAGTTCGGTCAAAGAAAAATAAACAACAGTGCTAGATAAATGAGGGGTGCTGCATTTTGGAAAGGCAAATCAGGGCAGTACTAATACACTTAATGGTAAGGTCATGGGGAGTGTTGCTGAACAAAGAGACCTTGGAGTACAAGTTCATAGTTCTTTGAAAGTGGAGTCACAACTAGACAGGATAGTCAAGGCGGCATTTGGTATACTGGCCTTTATTGGTCAGATCGCTGAGTACAGGAGTTGGGAGGTCACATTGCAGCTGTACAGGACATTGGTTAGGCCACTGTTGGAATACTGCATTCAATTCTGGTCTCCCTGCTGTTGGAAAGATGTTAAAATTTGAAAAGGTTCAGAAAATATTTACAAGGATTTTGCCTGGGTTTGAGCTATAGGGAGAGGCTGAATAGGCTGGGGCTATTCTCCCTGGAGCATCGGAGGCGGAGGGGTGACCTTATACAGGTGTATAAAATCATGAGGGGCATGGATAGGATGAATAGTCAAGACTTTTTCTCCTGGGTAGGGGAGTCCAAAACTAGAGGGCATGGGTTTAAGGTGAGAGGGGAAAGATTTAAAAGGAATTTAAGAGGTAACTTTTTCCACACAGAGTGGTACGTGTGTGGGATCAGCTGCCAGAG
Organism: Rhincodon typus; assembly: GCF_021869965.1. Classification (NCBI taxonomy): domain Eukaryota; kingdom Metazoa; phylum Chordata; class Chondrichthyes; order Orectolobiformes; family Rhincodontidae; genus Rhincodon; species Rhincodon typus. The sequence continues at coordinate 7,509 of NW_025971984.1, forward strand.
GAAGTAGTGGAGGCTGGTAAAATTACAAGATTTAAAAGGCATCGCGATGGTTATATGAATGGGAAGGGTTTAGAGGGATATCAGCCAAATGCTGACAAACGGGACTAGATTAAGTTAGGATATCTAGTAGGTATGGACAAGTTGGACTGAAGGGTCTGTTTCCGTGCTGTACATCTGAAACTCTGAATTTACTGCCAATGACATACTTTTGTAGTCACTGTGGAATCTAGGAAATGTAACAGCCCACAGTTGCAGAGTAAAAGATTTAAATAGCATCCAAAGCTACAGGAGCAATTCAGAAGACCAGATCAGCAAAAGAAACCAAAAAACAAAGTGAGATCACATTCCGAAGTGTAAATTTTAGATAGGGATTACATGTATTGGTTAGTGCTTTTTGAGATTTGCACTCATGCTTCATTGCACGCTTGAGTTTAGTGGCCCTAAAGCCAAAATAAAAATCAATGAATAAGTATAGACCAAGAGATAAGCCAGAGCAAGTTTCAAAAAGTGTGGTTAAACCTAAATTGACATTAGCTCAACTCTACAAGGGAAGGATCTGATTGGCGAATGTTCTTTTCGGTGAGAAATCTTAGATTTTATTTCTGGTAAATTTAGATTGTAATCTAATCATTACATGTATACCAGGGCATGTCATACCCATCAGTTGCACATCCTGTGCCAAATGGGAACTTGAGGACATTTTTTATGTGCTAGACAACCACAAATGCAGGAGGCATCAACAACTAGGGGAGCTCAAGCTTTGGATTTCAAAGCTTCAGTAGCAACTGGGGTCACAGTAGTCTGACTGAGAATTGTGTGATAGGATTCTCAGGAGGTGGTCATACAAAGAACAAAGAAAATTACAGCACAGGAACAGGCCCTTCAGCCCTCCAAGCCTGCGCTGATCCAGATCCTCTATCTAAACCTGTCGCCTATTTTCATCCTGCTGCTTATCAAAATGCAGGTAGATAAAAAAAATGTGAAACTGCCAGGTAGATGAGGATGGTCAGGCGAGTAGTATAGAAGATCCTCCAACTGCATCTTACGCCATGTATTCAGTTCTGAACATTAGAAAAGGAAACGGTTTCTTTCATCCGCAGCATCACAGGTGACTCAACTGTATATTAAAAGGTGGTGTGGAGGAAAGAGAGGGAGAAGGTTGGAAAAGTAAAAGAATTATGTGGGGATCAGTAATTAGGGCAAAAGATGGCAGAAGGCATAGAAAGAAATTTCAATAGGTGGGTATAGAACCATTGCAGCTGTGGAAAGAGATATAATAAATTAGAACAATTGTTAAGTGAGGCAACATGGATTCAACCTAATGGGGAAAAAAGTGGGGGACTATAGTATAGAACTCTAAATAGTTATAAGATGAGCTCAACTATATCCTTCCATCTACCCAAAGTGACAGACATGCAACAAATCCATTCGAGATAGGATAGCTGCATGCAGTGCCTTTCTGTAGATGACTGAAAAGACCAAACTGTGAAGGAACAAGTTCTGACAGAAATGTCACGTCTAAAATAGTTATCAAATGGTGTTGGTACCAGTTGTCAAGCCACCATAGACACTGATTGTTGCTTTGTGCAACCATGGCAAACAGGTGATGTCATCATTTTCCTTTGTCCACTTATGCCTCCCTAGTCTAAGGTTTAATGATCAAAGCCTTAATGTTATCCTCGAAGTGAAGTTTTATATGTCCAATTAGTCATTTGGCTCCAGCTACTTTTCTGTACAGAAGATACTTAGGTATCGCACCATCTTCCATCCTACAAACATGTCAGGAAAGTCACCCATGCTTAGGAGCACTGCTACATCTGTGACTTTATCCATTACATGGATGCCCAGAATGTGCCTCAAATAGCCAAAATGTTGGAGAAGCTGTTAAGCTTCCTTTCTTGATTACTGTAACTAAACCACGGTTCACAGTCACACATAATCCTGAGAATGCAGGTGCAATCAACCCACATTTTGGACGTTGCAAGTTTTGACAGACTAACAAAGAATGTAAGACAACAAGGTGCAGGGCTGGATGAACACAGCAGGCCAAGAAGCATCATAGGAGCAGAGAGGCTGACGTTTCGGGCCGAGACCCTTCATCAGAAAAGGGGGAGGGGAAGGGGGTTTTGAAATAAATAGGGAGAGAGTGGGAGGCGGATAGAAGAGGGATAGAGGAGAGGATAGGTGGAGAGGAAACAAACAGGTCGAAGAGGCGGGGATGGAGCCAGTAAAGGTGAGTGTAGGTAGGGAGTTAGGAAGGGGATAGGTCAGTCCAGGGAGGACGGACAGGTCAAGGGGGCGGGATGAGGTTGGTCGGTAGGAGATGGAGGTGCGGCTTGAGGTGGGAGGAGGGTATAGGTGGGAGGAAGAACAGGTTAGGGAGGCAGGGACGAGCTGGACTGGTTTTGGGATGCGGTAGGGGGAGGGGAGAATATTCCTCCTCCCACCCACCTTCCTGCAAAAATGCTATCCCCTATTCCCAATTCCTTCGCCTCCGCATCTGCTCCCAGGATGAGGCATTCC
>NW_025971985.1:0-9674 GCF_021869965.1 Rhincodon typus
AACGACAGACTGGGTAAGGACAGACTGGGTAAGGACAGACTGGCTAAGGACAGACTGGGGTAAGGACAGACTGGGGTAAGGACAGACTGGGTAAGAACAGACTGGGTAAGGACAGACTGGGGTAAGAACAGACTGGGGTAAGAACAGACTGGGGTAAGGACAGACTGGGGCAAGGACAGACTGGGGTAAGGACAGACTGGGGCAAGGACAGACTGGGTAAGAACAGACTGGGTAAGGACAGACTGGTTAAGGACAGACTGGGGTAAGAACAGACTGGGTAAGGACAGACTGGGGTAAGGACAGACTGGGGTAAGGACAGACTGGGGTAAGAACAGACTGGGGTAAGGACAGACTCGGTAAGGACAGACTGGGGTAACAACAGACTGGGGTAAGAACACACTGGCTAAGGACAGACTGGGGTAAGAACAGACTGGGGTAAGAACAGACTGGGTAAGGACAGACTGGGGTAAGGACAGACTGGGTAAGGACAGACTGGGGTAAGGACAGACTGGGGTAAGAACAGACTGGGATAAGGACAGACTGGGGTAAGGATAGACTGGTATAAGGACAGACTGGCTAAGGACAGACTGGGGTAAGGACAGACTGGGGCAAGGACAGACTGGGGTAAGGACAGACTGGGTAAGGACAGACTGGGGTAACAACAGACTGGGGTAACAACAGACTGGCTAAGGACAGACTGGGGTAAGAACAGACTGGGGCAAGGGCAGACCGGGGTAAGAACAGACTGGGGTAAGAACAGACTGGGTAAGGACAGACTGGGGTAAGGACAGACTGGGGTAAGGACAGACTGGGGTAAGAACAGACTGGGTAAGGACAGACTGGGGTAAGGACAGATTGGGGTAAGGACAGACTGGGGTAAGAACAGACTGGGGTTATGACAGACTGGGGCAAGGATAGATTGGGTAAGGACAGACTGGGGTAAGGACAGACTGGGGTAAGAACAGACTGGGGTAAGAACAGACTGGGGCAAGGACAGACTGGGGTAAGGATAGATTGGGTAAGGACAGACTGGGGTAAGGACAGACTGGGGTAAGGACAGACTGGGGCAAGGACAGACTGGGGTAAGGATAGATTGGGTAAGGACAGACGGGGGTAAGGACAGACTGGGGTAAGGACAGACTGGGGTAAGGATAGATTGGGTAAGGACAGACGGGGGTAAGGACAGACAGGGGTAAGGACAGACTGGGGTAAGAACAGACTGGGGTAAGGGCAGACTGGGGTAAGGGCAGACTGGGGCAAGGATAGATTGGGTAAGGACAGACGCGGGTAAGGACAGACTGGGGTAAGGATAGACTGGGGTAAGGATAGATTGGGTAAGGACAGACGGGGGTAAGGACAGACTGGGGTAAGGACAGACTGGGGTAAGAACAGACTGGGGTAAGGACAGACTGGGGTAAGGATAGATTGGGTAAGGACAGACGGGGGTAAGGACAGACTGGGGTAAGGACAGACGGGGGTAAGGACAGACTGGAGTAAGGACAGACGGGGGTAAGGACAGACGGGGGTAAGGACAGACTGGGGTAAGGACGGTAGATTTCCTTCCCTAAAAGACACCAGCAAACCACCTCATTGTGAAACATTCCTGTAACAATTCACAGTGGTTTTCTGATTTTTATTGAATTCAAATTTCACCATCTGCCATAGTCAGACTACTACCCGCTCCCCACCCCGCCCCACACACACACACACACACACACTCTCCAAATATTAGCCCAGTGTTTGAGGACTCATTAACACAGTGACAAAAGCACCACACCAAATGGGCATATGACAAATCAGGGTGGAGTGGGAGGAACACAGCAGGCCACGCTGACGTTTCGGGTTAGGAAGAAAGGTCCCGACCCAAAACATTAACTTTCCTGCTCCTCTGATCCTGCCTGGCCTGCTGTGTTCCTCCAGCTCCACACTGTGTTATCTCTGACTCCAGGATGTGCAGTTCTTACTATCTACAAGACAAATCAGGCTGTTTAATCAATCACTTTGTGACATGAATAGGAGAGCTGGAAGGGGTTAGCATTATTGGTTATGTTTGATGTCAGGGGGAGCTTACACAGCGAAGATGAGGGGCATTGAAGTATATCCAGGAGCTGATCCCATTGGATGGGTTAATGGGTTGTGTTCCATAGGCTGGGACTAGTAAGACTGCCCCTGATCCTCCAACACTGAAGGTAGACAGCACATTGTCCAAGCTCTATGCACAGTCGGCCGAGTGCCTTACCCACCATCTGAGCGAGACTGAAACCATAGTTTGTTCTTTAAACTGCACACGCTCCACCATTCGGCCCATCTGGATAGGGGCTGATAGCAGCTGTACAAATACTCGCAGATGATTCCCCAAACGGAGTGTGGGGTTTTAGACACTTCCTTCGGTGGATTTTACATCTCGATGATGAATGAAAACGTTAATGTTGCTCATGCGTTCTTCAGCTTGGCCTGGTGATAAAAGTGAACCTTTCAGTTAGCCATTGAGCTGTTGAGCAGGTCGTGAACAGGTCACAAAGCACCATAATCAATGTGACAGACAGACAGGGTGAGTCAGGAATTCAGACACAAATTCCTGGATACCCACGAAGACTCTTAGAATATAAACCTGCTCAGCTCCTACAACTTGCTGCTACACTGTGAGAGAACCGAAGCTGCTCAAACCAAAGTACAACATATTGATCCTGAAGAGAGTGAGTGAGCAAGAACCGAAGGGTCTAGGCCCGAAACGTCAGCCTCTCTGCTCCTATGATGCTGCTTGGCCTGCTGTGTTCATCCAGCTCTACACCTTGTTATCTTGAACCCTCTGACCATGATGAGTGTGTGATGATACACGGAGTGGTAACAACTCACAGCAAGAAAACTGAGAGCAACCGAGAACAACACACAGCTCCCCAGATGGGTAAACAATCACCAGATATGGACAAGGTGTTAGATCTCCAAAACATTATATTGATATCTGAATTATTCACCTTGTTATCTCTGTTTTCACATGTCTGTACGATCACTGTGTTGCCAACATGTGCCAAACATCTCTTTGGGATTCCTCTTGTATGGAAGAAAAGGGGGATCTTGTGTTTTGTCTCCCCCAGATACACAATACACCTTGGAGGGACATGCTCATGATGCCATCATCGTAGCCAAGCACATGAACAAATTGTAAAAAGCCCACAGTCTCCATCTCCCTGTGTCCTCTTGCAGCATCAATTGCTGAGGGCAGTGCGCTCCAGAACATCCAAAAAGCTTAGCTGGAGCCCAGACACACAGGAGCCTGCCATTTGAGCCTATGCATCGGAGGGTCAGTGTGGGCTTGATGGGCCAAATGGCCTGCTTCCACACCATTGAAATTCCACGATGCTGTGGAGAGATCAGGAGCTGGGAGAAAAGCTTGTCGAATTCTTTAGCACCATGTGACCCAGTTCTTATATTTCTGATCGAGGAGCTGACATTAAGATCACATCCCAATAGTCAGGACCATCAGCAACCATGTCATATTACACCAGATGGCAGCGTTTGTCCTCATCTGCTGCTGGAACCTGACCTCAATGTTCACTTTGAAGGGAGGGCCCTGGGCACAGATACATTCACACTTACTGCTGACTCTCCAATTGGTTTATCCATCCATTTTGGAATTTGTGGGGAGATGATGGCACAGTGGGATTGTTACTGGGCTAATAATCCAGAGACCTAGGCTAAAACTCCAGAGTAACAAAGAATAATCACATCAGACTTGAAACATTAACTCGGTCTCTCCCTCCACAGATGCCATCACACGTGCTGAGTTTCTCCAGCAGTTAAAATTTTTATTTATTGGAAAAAAACCATTTGGTTCACTAATGTCCTTTAGGGAAGGAAAGTGCCATCCTTACCTGGTCTGACCTAAATGTGACTCCAGACCCACAGCAATGTTGTTCCCTCTTATCTGCCCTCTGGGCAATTAGCAATAGGGAAATAAATATTGACCCAGCCAGTGACACCCACATCCCATGGAAAAATAAACAAAGGAAATTAGGGATAATTGCATAATGTAGGGAGGTTATGCTCAATGCATATCAAAGATTAATTAGATTATATTTGGTGAAATGCAGAGACTTACTATTAGGGTCTATCATTTCTAATTATTTTTATGTTTTACATTGCCATCACTTTGACAAAAAAGAAAATTATGTTGACTCTATATAAGCTCTTTAACCTTCTACATGCAGCCCAGTTAAAATTTTCCATCATCCCAACTGGGCTTTATCCCGGTGAATAATCCAGATGTGAAAGGACAAGGGGCAGCAGATACATGGGAGCACCACCCCCTGCAAGTTCCCCTCCAAGCCACTCCCCATCCTGACTTGGAAATATATCGCCGTTCCTTCACTGTCGCTGGGTCAGAATCCTGGAATTCCCTCCCTAAGGGACATTGTGGGTCAACCCACAGCACATGGACTGCAGCGGTTCAAGAAGGCAGCTCACCCCCACCTTCTCAAGGGGCAACTAGGGATGGGCAATAAATGCTGGGCCCAGCCAGCGATGCCCATGTCCCATGAACAAATATGAAAAATACTTGCAGGTGGACACAAAGGAATTTTGAGCATGGATTTTGAAAGTAAACAGGGTAATTTGACAGCTCTCCCTGGTCAGTGAGGTACATTGCTGGCAATTTGCAGCCAGCAGGATATAAAGGGTTACACACTGCACACAAAACCCACTCTCAGCTTCTCAGCCACTCCCAGGGTCAACCCACAGCACATGGGCTGCAGCGGTTCAACATGGCAGCTCACCCCCACCTTCTCAAGGGGCAACTAGGGACGGGCAATAAATGCTGGGCCCAGACAGTGATGCCCACATCTCATGAATGAATTAAAGAAAACGGTGTTTCTTGAGGTGAGTTGAATTAGCCAGTCTTGTGGTTCCTATTCCTCTACCAAGGTTCTCAGGCCAGGGAATGGGCAGTCAATTAGTAGACCCTTAATGCATTAAATCTGCTGACTTTGTCCTTCCTATTGGAAGTGGTCGTGGGTTTGGAAGGTGCTGCCTGAGGGCCTTTGGTGAATTTCTGCAGAGGATCTTGTAGATGGTACACACTGCTGTTACTGAGCGTCGGTAGTGGAGGGAGTGGGATGTTTGTGGATGTGGTGCCAATCAAGCAGCTGCTTTGTCCTGGATGGTGTTGAGCTTCTTGAGTGATGTTGGAGCTACATGCTGGACCAGGTCCTTTCAGCTGTTTTTAACAATAACAAACTGATTGAGTACAATCAGCCCACACTTGGAAAACTGTCAGCACAGTGTTTAACATCAGCTTTGATTCTGGAATTGAACAGTTTATGATGGATCATCCTGAATGATGCAGAAATCCAGTTTAGGATTATTATTCAGGCTTGCAGTGTAGCACAAAGGCGTGGATTATGGTTGTAAAATGTTTTAGTGCGTGTGGCTGTGCTCTTGGCAGAGGGAAAGAACACACACTGCATCTGTTTTAACTCAATAAAATAGGTGACAGCCATTCACTGCCTCATTTCTTGGGGCAGTGCCCTGGCCAATTGGTCTGGTTTAAAATGTTGAAATTAACTGTCAATCATCATTATTGGGTATATTGCCTATAGTAACTTTTCTATCAATCAGAGCATATTTGCCAACTAATCAGCACTCATGCTGTGTAAATATTGGCTTGCCCTTGAATTGGTATTCTTGCAAAGTGTCCTGATGAGTGAAAGTCAAAATATTTTGACAAAATACATCTTTCTTTCTTATAGTACTCGTCTTTTGTACTATCAGATAACTATTTGCATTGCTCAGGACTAAAATTCTCAATGTCTGGCAAAGACCTGGTGAATTTTCTCTCTCATGTGATTACCTTGTTCTTGTAATCAACACCTACCTTTACAGATTAAAACTTGAGGATCAATTCCCCTCATTGCTGATTGAAGTATCTTTCTGTCCATCAATAGCTGAGCTACATAATGGTGATGACAATCAAGAACTAATCCCTTCTCAATGATCCAGTCAAATGTTTCCAGCAGAAAGGGGGAAGAATGATATTGGAGAGAATTATTTAAAATTTATGTCATGGAGTTGACATGCAAATGGAAGATATTTGAATAAAACAAGTATTTTCCACCATTCAATATGAATGATGGCTTCAATTCCATTTCCCTGTCTAAAATCAAAATCCTGCAGATGCTAAAGATCTGAAACAAACACAGAGAGTGCTGGAGAAACTCAGCAGATCTGGCAGTGTCTGTGGTGAGTTTGGTATAACTCTTTTCCAGAACATCTTCCTACCCTAATTCCTATTTCTAATTTTTCCCGATCTTGCCTCCCTTGTATCTCCCCACCTACATTTATGATTCCTCTGATGCTTTATACCAGCTTCGGAATTTCCAGTTTACAAACTCCAGCCGCCTCCTCTTTATCATGGATGTGCAATCCCTTTACACATCCATCCCCCCTGAGGATGGTCTCAGGGCTCTCTGCTTCTTCCTGGAACAAAGACCTGAACCATCCCCACCCACCACCACCCTCCTCTGCCTGGCTGATCTCGTCCTCACTCTCAACAATTTCTCTTTTAACTCCTGTCACTTTCTTCAGGTCAGAGGGGTGGCCATGGGTACCCGCATGGCCCCAGTTATGTCTGTCTCTTCATGGGGTACGTGGAATACTCCCATTCTTGACCCTTTCCAGCCCCCACCCACAACTCATTCTCCAACATGTTGATGATATCGTCGACGCGGCTTCGGAATTGGAAACGTTTGTCATTTTCGTTTCCAATTTGCAACTGCCGTCACCTTCACCTGGTCCATCTCTGACTCCTCCCTTCCCTTCCTCGACATCTCTGTTTCCATTTCTGAGGATAGGCAGACCCCCAGTATCCACTACAAATCCACTGACTCCCACAGCTACCTGGACTATACATCCTCACACCCTGCATCCTGTAAAGACTCCATTCCATTCAGGGGGAGGCAATGGCCTCATGGTATTATAAATGGACAGTTAATCCAAAGACCCAGATAACATTCTGGGAACCTTGGTTTGAATCCCGCTATGGCAGATGGTGGAATTTGAATTCAATAAATATCTGGAATTAAGAGTCTAATGATGACCATGAATCCATTGCTGATTGTTGGGAAAAACCCATCTGGTTCACTAATGTCCTTTAGGGAAGGAAACTGCCATCCTTACCTGGTCTGGCCTACATGTGACTCCAGACCCACAGCAATGTGGTTGACTGTGAACTGCCCTCTGGGTAATTAGGGATGGGATATAAATGCTGCCCTAGCCAGCGACGTCCTCATCCCGTTAATGAATAAAAAGAGATGAAAAATTCTCCCAGTTCCTCCATCTCCATTACATCTGTTCTGATGATGCTACTTCCCAGCAGGCTGCCTCTGATATGATCTCCTTTCTCCCCCAATGAGGAGTCCCACCATCCCCCACCACTCCCCACTCCCACCATTCCCCACCACTCCCCACTCCACCAACACCATTGTCAAAGGGGTCCTCAGCCATGTCCAACCAATCTCCTGCCCCTCTACTCTCATGCCTTGTCCTCCCTCCCAAAGTTTTTCCATTCCACCCATCTCTGTATTCAAAGGACCATCCTTTGCCATTCCTACCACCTCCAGCAGGATACCACCACCAAACACATCCCGGCCCCCACTTCCACTGTCAGCATCCCACAAGGACTGTTCCATCTGTGCCATTCTGGTCTACTCCTCTCTCATTCCCAATGCTTCCTCACTCCCTGTGGGCACATCCCCATGCAATCACAGAGGCTCCAAACACACCCTCCAGGTGAAGCAGCATTTCACTCAAACTTCACTCAGTCTGGTCTCCTGTATTCACTGCTCACAATGTAATCTCCTCTACACGGAGATTAAACACAGGCTAGGTGTATACTTTGTGGAACATCTCTGCTCTGTCTGTCAGAATGACCTTGACCTCCTGGTTTGTAACCAGTTCTACAAATGCCTTTGCTTTATGGTAACATTTCTCTGCTGGGCATGCTGCAAAGTTCCAAACAAAAGCTCATTGCAAGCTCTGGAAACAAGTCCTCACTTTCCAGTTAGGCACTCAACAGCCTACTGAGTTCAACAACTCCAGACCAGGAACATTATACTCAGTTTCAATCCCCAAACCCCCACTCCACTGCCTTGCACTTCTGGCCTCAGTGTCTTGTTTGCCTGCGTTTAATTGTCCTATTTCGTATCATTCGCACTGACCATTAACACTTATATGGCACCCACATCACTCCTCTGAATCATGGGATTGTTACTTTGCAGAAGGAGACCATTCAGTCCCTCATGCTTATATTGGTTCTATTACCTAGTGCCAATCTTCTGTCTTTTCCCTATATTCCTGTGTACTATTTCTATCCAAATTAATCATCCATTACCCTCTTCAATATCTCAATTGAATCCAATACAGACGGTGTATTCCAGGCCCTAACTTCTCATTGTATGAGAACAGTTTTCCATCACATCATCCTTGCTTTGTTTATATATTACTTTTAATCTATATCTTCTTGTTCTTGGTTCTTTTATGAACGGGAACACTAACTCCCTCTCTACTCTGTCCAGCCCGCTCATGATTTTGAAAACCTCTCTCTGATCTCCTCTCGGCCTTCTTCTCTCCAAGGAAAACACTCCCAATCTGTCCTCACAACTGAAATATTATGCCATCATTCACACTCTCTTGGTCTTTGCTCTGTGGCACCCTCACCGTCTGTTCCAATCTTTCTTCCTCACCGCTTTGCCTGCAGCTTCACAAACGCACCTTCCAGCTCCCTGCATTTCTGAAGAACTGTCACTGGACCTGAAAAGTTAACTCCGTTTCTTTCTCCACAGATACTGCCAGACTTGCTGAGTTTCTCCAGCATTTTCTGTTTTTATGTCAGTTTTCAGTCTAGTGGTAAATAAAAAACGAAAGAACTGCGGATGCTGTAAATTAGGAACAAAAACAAAGTTGCTGGAAAAGCTCAGCAGGTCTGGTAGCAACTGTGAAGGAAAAAACAGAGTTAATGTTTCAGGTCCAGTGACCCTTCTTCAGTTCTGAAACGTTAACTCTGATTTTTCCTTCACGGATGCTACTAGACCTGCTGAGCTTTTCCAGCTATTTTGTTTTTGGTTTCAGTCTAGTGGTAATGCATAGAGTCCCTACAGTGTGGAAACAGGCCCTTTGGGTCCATACTGACCCTCCAAAGAGCATCCCACCCAGACCCATCCCCCCCACTGTATCCCTGCATTTCCCGTGGCTAACCCACCTACATCCCTGAACACTACGGGCAATTTCCCGTGACCAATTCATCTACCCTGCACATCTTTGGACTGTGGGAGGAAACTGGAGCACCTGGAGGAAACCCACGCAGACACGGGGAGAATGTGCAAACTCCACACAGACAGTTGCCCGAGGGTGGAAACGAACCCGGGTCCCTGGCGCTGTGAGGCAGCAGTGCTAACCCCTGACTCACTGTGCTGCCTGATTGTATGGCTGTGAATCAATCCTTGGATGTTTGACCACAGTGCAGGTGCTATGATTTGTTACTTTACAAACTGCTGCTGTAATTATTTCAATAAAACCTCCGAGGCCGTGTCTGGGCTGAATGAATCTCCAGTCATATGCAGAGATAGTAGGAACTGCAGATGCTGGAGAATCCGAGACAACAAGGTGCAGGGCTGGATGAACAC
>NW_025971985.1:9684-10028 GCF_021869965.1 Rhincodon typus
GCAGGCCAAGCAGCATCATAGGAGCAGAGAGGCTGACGTTTCGGGCCTAGACCCTTCATCAGAAAAGGGGGAGGGGAAGGGGGTTTTGAAATAAATAGGGAGAGAGTGGGAGGCGGATAGAAGAGGGATAGAGGAGAGGATAGGTGGAGAAGAAACAAACAGGTCGAAGAGGCGGGGATGGGGCCAGGAAAGGTGAGTGTAGGTAGGGAGTTAGGAAGGGGATAGGTCAGTCCAGGGAGGACGGACAGGTCAAGGGGGCGGGATGAGGTTGGTCGGTAGGAGATGGAGGTGCGGCTTGAGGTGGGAGGAGGGGATAGGTGGGAGGAAGAACAGGTTAGGGAGGC
>NW_025971986.1:0-10025 GCF_021869965.1 Rhincodon typus
AGGGTCTAGGCCCGAAACGTCAGCTTTCCTGCTCCTCTGATGCTGCTTGGCCTGCTGTGTTCATCCAGCTCTACACCTTGTTATCTCAGATTCTCCAGTATCGGCAGTTCCTACTATCTCTGCTAAATCCAGCCTTTAGGTTATCTTTGTTTCAACTGCTCCACACACACAATGTCAGCCCAACCAGCCTGTACTGCTCTGCTTTGAACTCTGACCTCCGAGGGCTCTGTGTTTTCAATTTGATTTCCATCAGCACCTGCTTCCATAGTAATCTGAAATCAAATCTGATTTCCCAGATGTTTTTGGAGTGGAATCTTAGAGGTCTGAGCGACATTGGCTACGGTATGATGTAAAGCAGAATCCGACAAGAGGTGTTGTGAAGATCATCTTTCATTGAGAGCAGCAAACACCACCTTGTTTTTCATGTGTTGTGTGAAAGGAGAGAAGGTTAGCCCTCCCTATGCTAAGGAAGGAAGAGGTCCTATTGGCCTTACAGCACACAAATGGTTAAGGCATTCTATCTACTTAGTGACATCTAAACATATTATTGTGAGGCCGTCTTGTGTCTCAGTGGTCATGTTCCTATGGGACAGTGGTCTCAGGTTCAAGTTCCACCTACTCCAGTGGTGTGTAATCTCTGAACAGGTTGACTAGAAATATAGGTTAGTAATAAAAAAAATTTAAACCAAGACACTCACTAAGTAGTTGGGGTATAGCCTGTTGACAGGGATTATCATTTGTTTAAGACCAGGTCAATGATCTAACTCACCTCATTAATATTCAGCCTCCTCTGTTACCAAACTCAAAAACAAGCTCAACATTGGGGAAACTCAACAGGGAAGCCAATAGGGACACCTGACAAATGCAGCTCATCACTTTGCTGTGAGTGACCCGAATGTTGCCTGTGATCAAACGGCAACTCGGCTCACATCCCACACTTGCAAATGCTTCCGGACCATCGTGGCACCTTTCTAATACACAGCCATGTCACTGAGGAAGCATAGGCTCATGTTACAGGCGTGCCAACTGTATTGAAGGCTGCTACAAGGGCACAGGGAATAGGCACAGGCACCCAGCTCACAGAGTGGATCAGGATGCACCTCAGTCTGGATAGAGAGTGCTGCATCATCCTGGCATGCTGTGCTCTGCACAATCGGAACAGGCAGTGAGGGGATGTGATAGACACTGAGGAACTGGGAGAATGGGAGCAGTCTTCCAAGGAGGAGGATGGGGCACTGGGGAGGAGGAAGCTCTCATTGTCCATGACAGAGCTCAGAGGCATCAGGTGCTCCAGGCTCATTGATATCCATTTACAGTCAATGAAAGCTGGGTGAAGCAGAGCATCTTGCTGTAAAATTACATTCTGACTCCTCAAAGTCTGTCCACTGTCTACAAGGCGCAACTCAGGAGTGTGATGGAATATTCCCCACTTGCCTGGATGAGTGCAGCTCCAACAACAATCAAGAACCTTGACACCATCTAGGATAAAGCAGCCCACTTGATTCACAACACATCCACAAATAGTCACGCCGTCTGCCACTGACATTCGATAGCAGCAGTGTGTAGATCTCTACAAAATCCACTGCATAAATTCACCGAATATTATTAGACAGCACCTTCCAAACCTATGCCCACTTCCATCCAGAAAGACAAGGGTAGCAGATACATGGGAACACCACCACCTGCAAGTTCCCCTCCAAGCCACTCACCATTCTGACTTGGGAATATATCGCCGTTCCTTTAATATTGCTGGGACAAAATCATGGAATTCCTGTCCTAAGATCATTGTGGGTCAACCTACAGCAGGAGGACTGCAGTGGTTCAAGAAGGCAGCTCACCACCACCTTCTCAAGGGCAATTAGGGATAGGCAATAAATGCTGGGCCCAGCCAGCAACGCCCACACCCCACGAGGGAATAAATAAAAATTGTCGCAGAATGAGATCAACATCTGGAATAGTCTGTAAGGTCGACATTAAAGGCCAAAAACTCTGGAATCATTCAATATTGTGACAGGAAGAAATAAGTGACCATTTTTGGAGGGTTCAATGTCCCCCCCTTGTCTGTAATGATCTTGGGTAATCCCTGACTCCAAGCACCTCCCTACTTTATTTAACCTTCACTTCTTCCTCCCTTTAGGAGAGGGAGCTGACCACACCTTGTATAACTTCATTAACATTACGATATTGTGATAAACACAATATAAAAGTCAACCTGGTTCTCATTTCACTCTGATCTCTCACTTTCAAAACCCAATCCCCAGATTTTTCATCCTCCTCATTCCCCCAGTCTTGTCTCATATTTTCTCCTAATCTTTGTTCTTTATTTTTAATTCTACAATTTCATTGAGATATTAATTTAAATTATTCAGAATTTAGTCCATTGTTATTTCTGCTTTTTATATCTGGCTGTTACTCCTCTGTCCTCCCATTTTGTTTCCTAATTCTAATGACTGACTTGTTCAACTCTTACTTTTTAGTTCTGAAATAAGATATGAATTCATGACATTGGCTCTCTGATGCTTCAACAAATGCTGCTGTGCTTCCAGCTTTTCCTGTGTTTGTGTTAAAGAGATCTGAGTTAGGAAATGTTTCCTCTCCTGCACCTTGCACAGTGTCTTGCCATTTGAGATACATGTACTTGTATTGCTCTTTCCCAAAGTGTGCTAATTCATGTTTTCCTGCAGCCAACTGCATCTGATACCTATCTGCCCACCTGCTACCCCATTGTATTTTCTTGCATTCTTTCCCATGGGCTGCCATGCTCCCTTTAGCTTTAAGAGCAAACTTCAACATCATTTGTCTTGTGCCTCTGTTCAAGGCCTTTGTTCAAATAGAAAAATAGTTGTCTCAGCACAGATTCCTGGAGTATGACATCAACACATTGCTAATCTGAGAAACACCCATTTTCTTTGGTTCCGAGTCAACTGTCTGTCTACAGGGCTTCAATCTCTTTAAAGTCATTTGCCTTGACATTTGTAACCAGCTTGTGGTAAAATATTCAGTGCTTGCTGATAATCCAAACACCTGCCCTTTTCCTTTAACCTATGCACTCACAAGTGTTGGAGAAACATTATCATTTTGGATAAATACCCAATTTATTTGTGATAAAAACATCCTCGGAATGTTTTATAAATGGTTCACATTAAAGTGCCATTATTTCTGTCAGTGCTTTCATCTTTTGTGTTGTTTTTCAGGTCAATTGCTCTCGTCAGTTCGAGAGGTGACTTGGGCTGGGCATTAAATTATGTGTCTTCAGCTTTTCTGAGGCTCGGTGCTGCAAAACCAATCAACTTTTTCAAAGAAGGTGATGCTTTAGATTATGCTGATTCTCCATTCTTGTCTTTCAAATTAACAATGTCAGTTTGAAATGTTCTCTGATTAATCACTGTATATGGAGAATACATAATTACCAATGAATCACCAGTACCTGATATATCTGTGTGAAGACTGTATCTGGCATTTAAAAGATGATTAGATTCTGTATTGGGGAATGTGAGTTGTTTGTGGAAGGATTAACTAGACGAACTGAAAGGGGATCTTTTAGTTCATCATTTTGAGTTGGATGATCTGAACTGCTATTCATCTTTCCCTGACTATCTACCATAGATGAATCTGTCCATGGCACTATTGGTAGGAGTGACCACTGCACTGTCCTTGTGGAGACAAACTCAAATCTTCACACACGCCACCCTCTCAATCAACCTCCACTACTATAGGGCCAAATGGAATAAATCCCAAATAGCTTAAACTTGGCCAGCTAAGAGGTGCTGTGAGCCATCAGCAGCAGCAGAATTGTATTCCATCACAATCTGTGACCCTTGCACATCCCTCACTCAGCTACTAACATCAAGCCAGGGGACCCAGCCCTTGGAGGGTAGGGGAGCAAGGCGGGGACAGAATCAATCTAACCTAAAAAAAAGGTGTTAATTCATTGAGGCTACAGCAGAAAACTACTTGCGTGTTAACCAGCAGTATCAATAAATTATTGACAGAGCTGAGCAATAAATTAAATCAAAACTCCGTAGTCTTGTCATACCTCATTGTAAATGGCGGTGGATAATTGAATAATTAACTGGAGGCAGAGGCTCCACAAACATAATGTGGAGGTGCTGGTGTTAGACTGGGGTGGACAAAGTCAGAAGTCACACGACACCAGGTTATAGCCCAACAGGTTTATTTCAAATCACAGCACCTTCCAAACTTGTGACCTCCACATGGAAGGGCAAATGCAGCAGATGCATGGAAAAACCATGCAAGTGCAAGTTACCCTTCAAGACACACACCATTCTGACTCAGAAATATATCACTGTTCCTTCACTGTCACTGGGTCAAAATACTGGAACCCTGCTCCCTAACAGCATTGAAGGTATTCCTACACCATGTGAACTGCAGTGATTCAAAAAGGTTCTTCTGAAGAGCAAACAGGCATGGACAATAAATGCCAATGATGCTCTATCCCATGAATGAATAAGAAAACATCCAGCTTTGTGGTGTGAGCCAGTATTCATTCTGGAACACAGCTCTCACTGATGTGAACCACTATGTTCTACTAAGGAAGTCACACCCTTTGTTTCTGCAGTGTTTGAAATTATACTGCAGAAAGGAAGTTGCATAGATTTCAAACTATAATCACACAAACCCGGTGTTTGTGTTGAAAATCTTGGCAAGTTTCAAATCAGTCAACAAATTCTAACATCTGTTGACATATTAACTGTACATTTCTTCCCACGCATTAGTAGGATCTGAGCATTTTGTGATTTTTTTTAATGGGCAATAAAACAAATGGCTATTCTCACAAAATAAATGAGTAAATTCCATGTCATTGGAAGCCTGGTGTAGGTAAATTATGGATGCATAAAAAATCTGACTGTTTTGAATCCATTATGGATTGCAAACATGTCCGTGGGCATAGATGATCAGCTGGATCAAGCGCATAGCCAGGGATGTTCACTGATTGATTGAAATAAATGGATTGGAGATCAGGCAAGCATCATGTTGGGACTGTAACCTTCCATGTTTAAGTTTCCTCTTTGTACTCACTCGGGCAGCAACTGATTGTCTAATGGGATTCCATGGCCTTACTGCAGCTATTGTGTTAACTCAATATTGTTAAAGTTGTTAAAATCATTGAGATGAGGGTCTCATCCTTTCAATGAAATAATGAGAGACCATAAACTCTCTGGAGTTTATGCTTCCTGTAGTTCATAGCATCTAAAACATGGTGTCACAGTCTTATGACAATAGAATGATCAGTTAGGACTGAGACGAGGAGAAATTTGCTCAGTCAGTAGTTTGTGAATCTCTATTAGAGAAGGTTGAAAATGCTCCATTTTTGAATACATGTAAAACAGGAACACCCAGACTTTTAATCTCAAGGAATCAAGGGGTATGGGGAGTAGGCCTGAAAGTGGATTTGAAGCTTAAGGTCAGCCATGATTGTATTGAATGGCAGCCACAAGAGCGACCAGCTGAATGGTCTCCTCCTGCTTCTGTTTCTTGTGTTCTTGATCGGAGCATGGATTTTGTTGTTTGAAAAGTTTTTGATTTTTTTTTGATTTGTCTTTTTATATACAGATTTTTAATTGTTTTTCACATATCTTTTCCAGAAATAGAATTAATGGCTCTTGTCCAGACGTATAGTCACAGAGTGAATAAGATCTGTTGATGTTTCTGGGTTGAGGAGCGAAGCTCTGAAATCTGTCAAGTTGGCAGGTGAATGCTATAATGAGGACAAGAAAAGTTTAGGATGAGTGATCAGATATGATCAGCTTCATTATCATCCTAGCTTTTGAAAACACATGTCGTGCTCAGTAGTGACTTATCTGTCCTAATATGGATGCAGTAAGAATAACTGCTGTTAGCTGGTTAGGCTACACCAGTGGATGCAGTTTCAGGGTAAGGGGGCAGGCAATTTGGACGGAGATGAGGAGGAATTTCTTCATTCAGAGTATTGAACATTTGGATGTCTCTGCTTCAGACATAAGGTATGTCCAAAATAGAGATTGATTTATATCTAAATATAATCAATGTTATAGGCATAGTATGGAAATATGGTATTAAGGTAGATGAGCAGTTAGGATCTAAAATGGCAGAGCAGGCTCAAGGAGCTGAGTCATAGAATCCCTGCAGTGTTGAAGCATACCATTCAGCTCATACTGACCATCCAAAGAGCATCACATCCAGATCCTCCACCACTGCGCTCTAACCCTGCATTTCCCATGGCTAACCCACCTAGCGTACATATCCCTGGTCAGGTGTGGACAATTTAGCATGGCCAAGCCACCTAGCCTGCTCACCTTTGGACTGTGGGAGGAAACTGGAGCACCCGGAGTAAACCCACGCAGACACAGGGAGAATGTGCAAACTCCACACAGACAGTCGCCCGGAGGTGGAATCGAACTTGGGTCCCTAGTGCTGTGAGGCAGCAGTGCTAACCACTGTGCTTCCCAATTCTACATGGGAAGTGCATGAAGATACGAAAACAACAATGATAATAGGGTTGTTTTGACAAATGTATGTTCTCTAGGGAAGCCTTGCCATTTGAGAGTGTAAGTTGAGAAATCAGGGGCATGCAAATGTTTTTCCATCCCGTTCAATTGCTATTGGAAGACTGGGTTTATACCACTCACAAGAAAGCTAACTGAATATATTAGAACCAGCACTGTTCTGAGTCACCTATAATGAGACAAAGGAAAAAATATAACTCCACACAGTTGCCTGAGAGGGGTTTCAAAGCCAGGTCCCTGGCATTCTGAGACAGCAGTGCTAACCATTGAACCACTGTGCCAGCCAAAGGCCAACTCCTGCTCCAGTCTTCCTAAATAATGCATATTACTCATTATTAAACATTGTGTTGTTGCCTCCTGTCTTTTAACGCATGTTCTAATATATTACTCCATATAAGTTTCCAACATTTCCCTGTACAGAAATATGCTTAGATACACTAAAGCTGAGAATATTCAGATTCTGTTGTGCAACCTCCACCATAGTTCATAAAAATTAGGAATTATTAACAATTTATTTATTTTTATTTTAGGAAGTTTTGCTATGCTAGGATTCAAGAGTTGGCTGAAACCAGCGTGGATAAAAATTCGAAGTCAAAGCGCTGGACAGCTGGCTGCCTCCGTGCAGCATTATGTTCCTTTGAAACTGAGTGAATACGGCTGTTCTGGCAAACCAAAGGAGAACCGGATAGATTTAAAGTTGTTCCATGACTTGATGTCTTCAAACTAGACTACAATTGCAAGGAGGAGAGAGAATCTGTTAAATTGTTGCCACTTTAACTTCTGTATCATTGCTATAAATAAATATATTATGTACAGGACCAGTGAGTATTTGTCATATTTTTATGGTAAATGAGCTCGATTTAATGGTATGCTGGAAAGTAAAGGTAGATATGCATTATTTTTGGTGTTCTGTCTTATTCCTTGCCTCTGCAGATAGAAGACAACTAAATAACATCTATAAAGTGATCCAACTAAAACAGATAAAACAGCACAATTTGACATGCACTACTATATCAAAGAGTGTTCAAATGCCTGATAATCTTCGAAGGGAAAAGTGTCTGTGGTATTCAAAATATAAAACGGATTGTTCGGTTTTGTACATTTCTTATCCAGAGTGTGTTGGAATAAATCTAATCTTGTTTGCGAGAATATTTGAAATGAAGAAAAATTGAATGGTTATATACTTCAAGACTTCTAAGTGGTGCTGAAACAGTTCCACAGTCCTCCAAGGATTTATAATGTTGAAATCATGCTGTTATTCATGGCTTCTGTTCTGTAATAAATGAGGTACATGCATAACTGCTTTATTGTATCGACCTTATTAGGTTTGATTTAACCATGGTCTCTACAGACCATACTCTCCCATTTCTTAAAATAGAGACACTTAAAAACTAGTTGGTTTTAAAAAGGGCCAATAAATTATAATCATGACATATAAAGATTGGGTGTAGTTTGCAGTAATGCAGGACCAACATAACCCTCATCTATGTAACATTGTACAAAGTACTATCATTAACTTCTTGGGTAGGGAAATTTAATTTGAAGCTTTCCAAACACTTTCTCTATTGCAGTCCTCAGTTGCCTAAAGCTGGATTTTAGAAAGTTAAAGCTTAAGGAGGTGGGTGAAATACAGAATACCTCTTTATTGCAACAGGACATTAAAGCAAATCAGCTGAGGCCGTAAATCAACTTGTGTTGACTTAAACTTGCAACTTGCCTCAATGTAAACCCACTACACACTAAGTTTAATTATATAGGAGAAGCTTTGTTAATTTATGTGCAAACCAGACAAAGGCTCGCTCAGCATTTAGTATAGCTTTTGATTGGCTGTATAATTTAATGATTCATTTTTCAACTAACACTTCATGGCATCCTTGATAGCAAATGTTTAGCAAACACAGTCGCGATTTAGACATGGTAGGTACTTACATCCATTGAGGCAATGCAAGAGTATGTTTCCCACACTCTTGTTATGACTCCCTCAGTATATATATCATATTTATTTTTGATTTTGGTGCTTTTTTAACCTGTGACAATGCATTATTTTGTTGATATTGAATGACCTTTGCTTTTGGTTAGACTAAGTGCCGATGTTCCAAACCTCATTTGCCAATCGTAAGGATTAGGACAGAGGGCATTATGCCTGGGATGGTCCAATCACCATGGCCAAAGGGTGAGCTCTCAGCTGAAGCCCACGCGAAAATACAACAGCTCCGTATTGTGGATGCTTTATCATCCAAAAAACTGCTGAAAAGTTGGACTTTAAAACTCTTATGGATAAACTGTTTTTGGATAGTCTATACTAATTTTAAGAAAAGGTTTGCGCATAATCTGTTATAGAGTGTAAACACAAATGCACCATGTGACAGTGATTTGATCGAGTAGATTAAGAGACAGGGGCCTAAAGGTTTCCTTTACTCACATTTCGGTGGCCCAGTTTTTTCAGGGCCAATGCAGAGTGATGCTTAACGCATTCAAATCTGGCAATGTTGTGTCAGAGGCATTCATTTTTGGCACATTGTAAAATTTGTCATTTGTAGTAGTGTTTACGTCAAGCATGCAAATGTGAAATAGTACGTTCTCTGGAAACCCAATTAAGAGAAAGCGTTGAGTAAGTAGGACCAACATTATAGCTCGCTTGAATCAGTGCAGCTGAAGTGTGGTCTTTCAGTCTGTCAAGAGTCAAATGGAAATCCATTAATGCAATTTCATAGGTCAGAATCCTTCATATTTTCTCATGAATTAGCTCTTAGGTTGATTTTTTTTATACAGCAAAGTCAAGTTTAAATTTTGACAGTGTTCCTGAAAGATCAGGAGAACTGTTTTACTGCATGAAATTATCTGTTGCAATGTGTATCATTCCAGTGGTGTTTTGAATATTATGCTGAATATTCTGCCTAAGGATTCAATTTCTAAGCAAAACGGTTGATGTTTCCTTGTCTTCTATACAAAAAACAATTATGTTCAAGGATTAAAACGTTCCTTAAAGTAAACAAACTGTCCCCAACATTGGTGCCTTGTTTCTCAAAACCACAACTTAAAAATTCTCATCCTTGTGTTTGTGTCCCTTCATGGCTTTGCACTTTTTCTATTTACCACTTCCAGCCTAACACATCCCAAACTGTCCCTTCCTCTGATTATGGCCTGTTGTGCAATCACCCTTTGCCACACAGTGGTAACTATGTCTTCAGCTGTCTAGGCCGCATACCCTTTATTTCCCTAAACCTCACCACTTTTTCCTCTCCTTCTAAGATTATTTGCCTCTTTGGCTTAGTGTCCAATTTTATGAATTGTATCTTTGTGATGTACGTTGAGATAACTTGCAGCATTTAAGGCATTAGCAGAGATTCCCTGCTTTGTGTGGTGGCATCAATCTGGGCAAAAATTGCACCTAATATTGTATCCTTTGGCATGCCAAATGCAAAGTCTGCCACAAACTAATGAAGAGATAACAAGGTGTAGAGCTGGATGAACACAGCAGGCCAAGCAGCATCAGAGGAGCAGGAAGGCTGACGTTTC
>NW_025971987.1:0-7586 GCF_021869965.1 Rhincodon typus
GAGTTGCTGTTCCTGCAACCTTCGGGTGGCATCGTTGTGGCACTGCAGGAGGCCCAGGATGGACATGTCGTCTGAGGAATGGGAGGGGGAGTTGAAATGGTTCGCGACTGGGAGGTGCAGTTGTTTGTTGCGAACCGAGCGTAGGTGTTCTGCAAAGCGGTCCCCGAGTCTCCGCTTGGTTTCCCCGATGTAGAGGAAGCCACACCGGGTACAGTGGATGCAGTATACCACATTGGCAGATGTGCAGGTGAACATCTGCTTGATGTGGAAAGTCTTCTTGGGGCCTGGGATGGGGGTGAGGGAGGAGGTATGGGGGCAGGTGTAGCACTTCCTGCGGTTGCAGGGAAAAGTGCCGGGTGTGGTGGAGCTGGAGGGGAGTGTGGAGCGGACAAGGGAGTCACGGAGAGAGTTGTCCCTCTGGAAAGCAGATAAGGGTGGGGAGGGAAAGATGTCTTTGGTGGTAGGGTCGGATTGCAGATGGCGGAAGTGTCGGAGGATGATGCGTTGGATCCGGAGGTTGGTGGGATGGTACGTGAGGACGAGGGGGATTCTTTTTTGGTTCTTATTGCGTGGACGGGGTGTGAGGAATGAGGTTTTTGGGAGTAGAAAGAAACAGAGACATATACCTGGCTGCTCCCAATGTCCAAAATAATATCATACTTCATCTATTAAATCTTGCTTTTTACTTTTCATGTAAAAAGCTACCCACATCCCCCTTTAATTGCCAATGTCATCCAATTCCGGGTTCACAGACACTTGAGATGCACCCATTGTGTTACGTGTGTTAATAACCCCCAGGGGAGTCAGTGCTGGAGGCTGTCAGCCCCAAAGTTGTAATGGCTGGGCTCACAGCTCATGCAGTTTCAGGGTCAGTGGCTGTGAAATTGGGTTGAAAAATTGTAACACTGCACAAAACAGTGAGAGCAGGACTGTTGACCATTCCCACGTAGAGCCCACGTTGGGGATGGTGTGCTGTGTGTGTGTGCTGGTAACATAGGCAAATGTTGACATCTATTCAAGGCACCTCTTTCAAACATGGCTTGAATCCACAGGTTGAAGTCAAATGTTAATCGCTTGGGTGGTCTACTGCACAACCTTCTCTCCCAGCCCCCAACTTGATTATTTATTGTCCCAGACATCCAACTTGGTTGCGGGGAGGGTGGTCCATTTGACTTTGTTCCATTGGATGCAGTGTGTGATGTTTGGTTAATGACATCAACAAACTAAAAAATATTTTTATTTAAGGTTAAGAAGAAAAAAAGTGGTGTGTAATAATATCTTTGAACAGACTGATTAGAAAATGGAAGATAAATATTGGTCTGAGAGCGCTTGTGGTGCAATGGTAGTGCCCCTATCTCTGAGTCAGGGGGCCTGGGTTCAAGTTCCATTTCTGAACAGGTTGGTTAGGCAGCAAAGACTGAGGTGTGGATAGCTATGTGACTGAGTAGTTAATAAACTCTGTCCACAAGGATCAGGAGTCTGGGATTCCATTTCACCAGCAGGTCTAGAGCCAAGTTGATGTAATGGCTCATTTGTGCTTTTCAAGTGGTTTAGGGATAAAAATGAGGAATCTGTACAGAAGGCCTTGCTCTCCATGGATTTTAGGAAGCACTTCTAATAAACCCAACACACCCAGGAGCAATGTCTAAAGTGGCTCAGATCCAATAAGAAGGTGATCACAAAACTGTACCATCTCTCACGTCCAAAACCAAATGCAAGTTAACATTCAGCCAGGTATGGCTGACCTTCGCTCCCAGCTAGGTAATAAAAGACCGTTAGTGAAAATAAACCAAACCACCAATCCAGCCTTGAAGATAAACTGTCTTGTCTTTGCTTAGATTAACTTAACTCCCAAGAATTTCAGGAAGTTCCATTCTCTCCATTGAGAATATGTTTGTCTGCTTTATTGCATTCCATTCAAGGGTTAATTAATCCATCAAAATTCTTAGCAGTGGTTTAGGTCTCAAAAACAGTCTGTGGGATGAGTGTAGATTTATGAGCAGTTTCATGCACACGTTATATCTCATCCATAATTTACTCAAAGGACCTGTTCTTGACATGAACAATTTGGTGCCAGATGACTGACATCTTGCTGACCCTGCTTCCAATGCAGTCAGCTTTCTTTTTTGGCCTTGTGGTATAATGGCTAGACTATTAATGCAGAGACCCAGGGTAACGTTCTGAGGACCGGGATTGATTCTCACCAGGGCAGATGGTAGAATTTGAATTGAATAAAAATCTCAAATGAAGAGTCTAATAATAAGCATGAAACTGTTGTCAAATGTCAGGAAGAGAAAAATCTATCTGGTTCACTAACGTCACTTGTAATCTGGAAACTGCCATCCTTACCTGGTCTGGCCTACATGTGACTCCAGACCCACAGCAACATGGTTGACTCTTAAATGACCTCTGGGCAATTGGGGATGGACAATAAATGATGGCCCAGCCAGTGATGCCCACATCCCGTGAATGTATAAATAAGGAAAAATTAGTTAGGACATGTTCTGCCCGCTCACTAATGTGAGACAAGATCAACAGCAAACTGCAAAGAAGATGTTTAAGAGCGTTGCATAATCTTACCAGAGAAAGAATAAAACCTCAGGAGAGGCTCAGATTCTGGTGTAATTACAGAGACGTTTCCAAAACACCAGTTTTGAAAGAGTTTAAACTGTGAGCTGTTTGCACAACACAGTAGATGTGGGTTTTTAAACAAAATTCCAGAAACAGTCAGTGATTGCACACATTACCAGGGCCTACTCTGTCACCTCTTAGGGAGTGATAGAACAGGACAGGCACAAAACTCAAAAAAGCCCTACGCACTATGGCATAACACCCAAGTGGTAATATCACTGAATGTTAATGCTCTGAGGACACAGGTTCAAATCCTGTCATTGGCAGATGGTGGAATTTGAATTCAATAAAAATCTGGAATTAAGCGTCTAATGATGACCATGAATCCACTATCAAATTGTTGGGAAAATCCCACCTGGTTCCCCTTTAGGGAAGGAAACTGCCTTCCTT
Source organism: Rhincodon typus (assembly GCF_021869965.1). Lineage (NCBI taxonomy): Eukaryota > Metazoa > Chordata > Chondrichthyes > Orectolobiformes > Rhincodontidae > Rhincodon > Rhincodon typus. The sequence continues at coordinate 3,022 of NW_025971987.1, forward strand.
AACCTGCTCTGGCCTACATGTGACTCCAGACCCATAGCAATGTGGCTGACTCTGAACTCCCTCCAGGCAAGTAGGGATGGATAATAAATACTGGTCTAGTCAGCAAAGCCCTTATCCAGTGAAAGAATATAGAAACCATTTGATCATCTGACCTGCCTCCTAAGTAAGGAGTTGAAAATTTCGAGTGACAGTTGTGTGCCCTCAAGAAGCCCAGATTCTGAGTGACATTGGAATTGGTGCTTTGCCAGACCTTTTCACATCTTATTTAACCCCCTACACACTCTCAAGCCAAGGAAGTGGGGTAAAGGCAGGCAGGCTGGGAGATGCTCCTCTCCCCCTTACTATGGTGCACTGCTTGACAGGGGGTACAGCCTTCCTCCTGCGCCACCCTCTCCCAATCGCAAATATGCCAGCTTGGGGGTGTAGGTGGCATTAAGAAACCTGCCCCTCTCACTGTCTTTCATGATACCAGGTGTTACCGGAAGCCAGTTCCAATATAAAGGTTAAAGTTTATGCGAGAACCACACCGATTACTATAATTCGAAATGAACACACAATGTGAAAGACTTTCTGTCCTTGATCTTTCAGCTATTGCTCCTGAACTGCCCGATAAGCAACAGAAACAAGGCAGATATCTTATAGAAATTAATCTGCAGGTAGAGGTTCCAGCAGAATTTTTAATGTTGAGTTTTTTTTTTAATGATGTCTTTTAAATATCATTGATGGACGATGAAAGGTTTCAGCAATTTCATGAGATAGGCCCCCAGGCGTATTTGAAGCAAAATCAATTATCACTGGGAGATAGTAACAACTACAGATGCTGGAGTCAGAGATAATGTGAAGCTGGAGGAACACAGCAGGCTAGGCAGCATTAGAGGAGCAGGAAGGTTGACATTTCAGGTCAGGACCCTTCTTCAGAAATCTTTTTTAACTGAAGACTCACTTGTACATACTGTATCGATGTACTTACACAGTGTATTGGAGGCAGCTACTAAGAACAAAACCAAATGTTGCTGTGAATTGAGCATAGGAGTTGGGAGGTCATGTTGCGGCTGTACAGGACATTGGTTAGGCCACCTTGGAATACTGCATGCAATTCTGGTCTCCTTGCTTTAGGGAAGATGTTGTGAAACTTGAAAGGGCTCAGATAAGATTTACAACCATGTTGCCAGGGTTGGAGAGTTTCAGCTAATTTCCCTGCAGATTTGGAGGCTGAGGGGTGACCTTATAGAAGTTTCGAAAATCATGAGGGGCATGGACAGGGTGAATAGTCAAGGCCTTTTTCCAAGGATAGGAGAGTTCAAAACCAGAGGGCATAGGTTTAAGGTGAGAGGGGACATATAAAAGGAACCTAAGGAGCAGCTTTTTCACACAGGGGCTGGTGTGTGTATGGAATAAGCTGCCAGAGGAAGTGGTGGGGGCAGCTATAATTACAAAATTTTAAAGGCATCTGGATGGGTACATGAATAGGAAGGGTTTAGAGGGATGTGGGCCAGATGGGACTAGATTAATTTAGGATTTTTTAAAATTCATCTGTGGGATGTGGGCATCACTGACTGGCCAACATTTTTTTGCCCTTGAGAAGGTGGTGGTGAGCTGCCTTCTTGAACCGCTGCAGTCCACCTGCTGTGGGTTGACCCACAATGGCCTTTAGGGAGGGAATTCCAGGATTTTGACCCAGGGACACTGAAGGAATGGCAATATATATTTCCACGTCAAGATAGTAAGTGGCTTGGAGGGGAATTTGAAGGTGATGGCGTTCCCATGTATCCGCTGCCCTTGTCCTTCTAGATGGAAGGGTCATGGGTTTGGAAGGTGCTGCCTGAGGATCTTTGGTGAATTTCTGCAGTGCATCTTGTAGATAGTACACACTGCTGCTACTGAGCGTCGGTGGTGGAGGGAGTGGATGCTTGAGGATGTGGTGCCAATCAAGCAGCTGCTTTGTCGTGGATGTTGTCAAGTTTCGAGTGTCTTTCAGGCTCCACTCATCCCGGAATATTCCAACACACTCCTGACTTGTGCCTTGGAGATGGTGGACTGGTTTTGAGGAGTCAGGAGGTGAATTACTTGCTGCAGTATTCCCAGCTTCTGGCCTGCTCTTGGGGCCAGTGTTTATGTGGTGAGTCCAGTTGAGTTTCTGGTCAATGGTAACCCCCAGGATGCTGACAGTGTGGGATTCAGTGATGGTAACACCATTGAATGTCAAGGGGTGGTGGTTAGATTGTCTTTTATTGGTGATGGTCATAGCCTGGCATTTGTGTGGCGCGAATGTCACTTACCACTTGTCAGCCCAGGCCTGGATATTGTCCAGATCTTGTTGCATTTGAACATGGACTGCTTCAGTATCTGAGGAGTTGCAAATGGTGCTGAACATTGTGCAATCATCGGCGAACATCCCCAGTTCTGATCTTATGATGGAGGGAAGGTCATTGATGAAGCAGCTGAAGATGGTTGGGCCTGGACACTATCCTGAGGAACTCTTGCACAGATGTCCTGCAGCTGAGATGACTGACCTCCAACAACCATAACCATCTTCCTATGTGTCAGGTATAACTCTAACCACAGGAGAGTTTACCCCCTGATACCCATTGACTGCAGTTTTGCTAGGGCTCCTTGATGCCACACTCGGTCGAATGCAGCGTTGATGTCAAGGGCTATCACTCTCACCTCACCTCTGGAATTCAGCTCTTTTGTCCGTGTTTGAACCAAGGCTGTAATGAGGTCAGGAGCTGAGTGGCCCTGGCGGAACCCAAACGGGGCATCACTGAGCAGGTTATTGCTGAGCAGGTGCTGTTTGATAGCAGTGTTACTGACACCTTCCATCACTTTACTGATGATCAAGAGGAGACTGATGGGGTGGTAATTGGCTGAGTTGGATTTGTCCTGCTTTTTATGTACAGAACATATTTGGGCTATTTTCCACATTGTCGGGTAGATGCCAGTGTTATAACTGCAAAGGAACAGCTTGGCTCGGGAAACAGCAAGTTCTGGAGCACAAGCCTTCAGTACTATTGCTGGAATGTTGTCAGGACCCATAGCCTTTACAGTATCCGGTGTCTCCAACCATTCTCTTGATATCATGCAAAGTGAATTAAATTTGTTGAAGTCTGGCGTCTGTGACACCGGAGATCTCTGGAGGAAGCTGAGATGGATCATCTAGACAGCATTTCTGGCTGAAGCTTGTTGCAAATTCTTCATCTGACTAATGTCTAAAGAGTTTCTGCTGTCCTTTGGGAGCCTCCTGCTATAACCAAGTTCCAAGTTAAACAGTTCAGGAGTCTGACATCAGACATACAAACAACATAAAATGGAGACACCTCTACACCAAAGGTTTCTTCCATAAGCAAATCCAGGTCATTTTACTTTGAAACAAGCTGAAGCTTACAAAGGCTTACAGAATACCACAGGATCATAACGTAAGTTGAAATAATAATACCTGCTGTTTATAGGTTCCACATGAAGGGCTGTGAATAAATATTGCCTGGCTGCCCTTTTCAGTAATTCTTGATTCGTACTTCACATGAAAAAAATCTACTGCAGGACACGATGCATGGGTCATTTAAGGCCCAAAACCACCGCGAAATCTGAGTAGCTTCCTTGTTTTCTTACCAAACTTAGGCAGTTCATAACATAATGCAGCCAAGTATTCCCAGTTTGTGTAAAAATAATAAGCGACGCAGATCTTTATTTTACAAAAAGCCAAACAGTTTGTGAGATGTTAAGTTACACAATAAAAAGATGGAATGTAACTCAATACCATTGGCATTCTTATAACAATAAATGCAGAAAATACTGCTCACCCAGAGTCAGAAGATAATTCATCTTCTGCTGTGTAACAGGGAAGATATTATTAGGATGACTGATTGGAGGTGACTGAGTAAATTAAATTCCACGTTAACTACAGCGTTACCACATTAGAAGAATGGCAGGTGTACTGGCTTTGGTCACGTCATTGTGTCCAATTATTAGGATTTTCCTGTGGGTTCAGGCAGAGATAGGAGGATAAATAAAAAAATAAAAAACTGAGGGTTCTGGGAATCTGAAACAAACCCAGAAAATGCTGAAGAAACTGTGGAGAGAAAGCAGAGTTTCAAGTCCAGTGAAGTTATGAAGAAAGGTCACTGGACTCAAAATGTTATTACTGTTTCTCTCACTGCAGATGCTGCTAGACCTGCTGAGTTTCTCCTGCACTTTCTGGTTTCGTTTCAAAGATAAAAGGACTCAGTCAGAGAAAAGAGCAACATTGAGCTAAGTCTTAAGTGTGACATTGGTGCTCAATAGAAATTGTGAGACAGAAAAGTGTTTGAGTAATTAAATGTAACATTGCCATACTCTATTGGCATTGCAAACATTAGGAGATGCCTTATCTATAATTACATGGTCTATCTATTTTCCTCAATCATCAAATCACAGAACAGCTACAGCACAGAAGGAGGCCAGAGATAGTAGGAACTGCTGATGCTGGAGTCTGAGATAACAAGGTGTGGAGCTGGAGGAACTCTCTGAGATAACAAGGTATGGAGCTGGAGGAACTCTCTGCGATAACAAGGTGTGGAGCTGGAGGA
>NW_025971987.1:7596-10025 GCF_021869965.1 Rhincodon typus
GCGATAACAAGGTGTGGAGCTGGAGGAACTCTCTGCGATAACAAGGTTTGGAGCTGGAGGAACTCTGCAATAACAAGGTGTGGAGCTGGGGGAACTCTCTGCAATAACAAGGTGTGGAGCTGGAGGTCTGTTCTTCCAGCTCCACACAGGAGGAGGCCAGTTAGCCCACATCAGCCCACTACAAGAGCAATTCACCTAGTGTCAGTCATAGTGATAGAGTCATACAGCATGGAAACAGACCCTTCGGTCCAACTCATCCATGCAGACAAAGTTTCCCAAACGAAACTAGTCCCATTTGCCTCCATTCGGCCCATATTCCTCTAAATCTTTCTTGTTTATGTGCTGTCCAAATGTATCTTAAACATTGTAACTGTACCTGCATCTACCACTTCAATGGGAAGTTCATTCCACATACAAACCACCCTCTCTGTGAAAAAGTTGCCCCTCAGGTCCCTTTTAAATCCTTCTCCTCTCGCCTTAAACCTATGCCGTCTAGTTTTGAACTCCCCTAACCTAGGGAATAGATCTTCACTATTCATCTTATCTGCGCACTTCATGATTTTATAAGCATCCTACACTCCAGTGAAATTAAGTCCCAGCCTATCCAGCCTCTCCTTATAACTCAAACCCTCCAGTCCCGATAACATCCTTGTAAATCTTTTCTGTATCCACTCCAATTTAATATCCTTCCTATAGCAGGGCGATCAGAACTGTATACCGTACTCCAAAAGTGGCCTCACCAACGTCCTGTACAATCGCAACATGACCTCACAACTCAATGGACTGAGCATTGAAGGCAATCGTGCCAAATGCCTTCTTTACTACCCTGTCTACCTGTGACACCGCTTTCAAAGAATTATCTACCTGAACTCCTGTGTCTCTGTTTGACAACACTCCCCAGAACACTATCATTAACTGTATAATCCTGCCCATGTTTGTCTTACCAAAATGCAATACCTCGTATTTATCCAAATTAAAGTATATCTGCCATTCCTGATCCCATTGGCCCGACTGGTCAAGATCCCTTTGTAATCTCGGGTAACCTTCTGTCTACTAAACATCAATTTTGGTGTCATCACAAACTTATTAACCATACTTCGTGAATTTTCAGCCAAATTGTTTATATAAAGTGAGAAACAACAATGGACCCCAGCATCGAATACTGGCCTCCAGTCTGAGAAACAACCCTCCACCACCACCCTCTGTCTCCTACCGTCAAGCCAATTTTTGTATCCAATTAGCAAGCTCTCCATGAATCCCACGTGATCTAACTTTACTAACTAGCCTACCATGTGGAACTTTGTCAAAAGGCTTTACTAACGTCCATGTAGACAATGTCTAACACTCTGCCCTCATCTACTTTCTAGGTCACATCCTCAAAAAACTCCATCAAGTTTGTGAGACGCAATTTCCCACACACAAAGCTATGTTGGCTATTCATAACCAGTCCTTGTCTCTCCAAATGTACGTAATTCCTATCCCTTGGAAGCTCCAAACAGGTGGATGAGGGTAAAGCTTTTGATAAGGTTCCCCATGATAGGCTATTGCAGAAAATACGGAGGCATGGGATTTAGGGTGATTTAGCGGTTTGGATCAGAAATTGGCTAGCTGTAAGAAGACAGAGGGTGGTGGTTGATGGGAAATGTTCATCCTGGAGTTCAGTTACTAGTGGTGTACCTCAAGGATCTGTTTTGGGGCCACTGCTCTTTGTCATTTTTATAAATGACCTGGATGAGGACGTAGAAGGATGGGTTAGTAAATTTGCGGATGACACCAAAGTCGGTGGAGTTGTGGATAGTGCAGAAGGATGTTGCAGGTTACAGAGGGACATAGATAAGCTGCAGAGCTGGCTGAGAGGTGGCAAATGGAGTTTAATGCAGAAAAGTGTGAGGTGATTCACTTTGGAAGGAGTAACAGGAATACAGAGTACTGGACTAATGGTAAGATTCTTGGTAGTGTGGATGAGCAGAGAGATCTCGGTGTCCATGTGCATAGATCACTGAAAGTTGCCACCCAGGTTGATAGCATTGTTAAGAAGGCATACGGTGTGTTAGGTTTTATTGGTAGAGGGATTGAGTTTCGGAGCCATGAGGTCATGTTGCAGCTGTACAAAACTCTGGTGCGGCCGCACTTGGAGTATTGCGTACAGTTCTGGTCACCGCATTATAGGAAAGATGTGGAAGCATTGGAAAGGGTGCAGAGGAGATTTACCAGGATGTTGCCTGGTATGGAGGGAAGGTCTTATGAGGAAAGGCTGAGGGACTTGAGGCTGTTTTCGTTAGAGAGAAGAAGGTTAAGAGGTGACTTAATAGAGACATACAAGTTGATCAGAGGATTAGATAGGGTGGACAGTGAGAGCCTTTTTCCTCGGATGGTGATGGCTAGCACGAGGGGACATAGCTTTAAATTGAGGGGTGATAGATATAGGA
>NW_025971988.1:0-10024 GCF_021869965.1 Rhincodon typus
AGAAGGGTCTAGGCCCGAAACGTCAGCCTTCCTGCTCCTCTGATGCTACTTGGCCTGCTGTGTTCATCCAGCTCTACACCTTGTTATCTCAGATATATTTTGGTATCCAGTTTACATGGATAGGAAATGTTTAGAGACCCAGCACAGACACATGGGACTAGTTCAGTTTAGGAAATCTGGTCGGTGTGGACTCATTGGGCTGATGGGCCCGTTTCCGTGCTGTGTGACTCTAAATTGGGACTGCTAGCCACCTTTTCTCCAAGGATAAGAGGAGATTTGATAGATGTTTTCAAAATTAAGTGGGCTTGACAATAGACAGCAAGGGTCTGTTCTTGTTTATGGAAAGATCAGAAACCAGATTAAAGGGAATTGAAGGAAGCAATGGTGGCATGAGGAGAAATATTTTCACAACAAGGGGTTAGGATCTGGAATGTACTGTCTGAGTGTGTATGGGTTGGCAGGGTCACTCGAGTGGTTAGGGTCTAGAATGTACTGACAAAACATCTTTTTTTTTGCCCTACAATTTTCAATATTCTGCTTCAGCTTTGAAGTGGTGATCATGTCCTTTCCGTTTGAACATTGTAAACGTTCTCACTTGCTTTTGTGATCATTGACATGATATAGGGTCATAGAGATGTATAGCACAGAAACAGACTCTTCAGTCCAACATGTCCAGGCCGACCAGATATCCTAAATAAATCAAGTCCCATTTGTCAGCATTTGACTCGTATCCCTCTAAACTCTTCCTATTCATAGACCTATCCAGATGCCTTTGAAATGTTGTAATTGTACTAGCTTCTCCCACTTCCTCTGGTAGCTCTTTCCATACACGCACCACCCTCTGTTCTTAAAACATTGTCCCTTAGGTCCTTTTTAAATTTCTACCTTCTCAGCGTGAACCTGTGCCCTGTAGTTTTAGACTCCACCACTCCAGGGAAAAGACCTTGTCTGTTTACCCTATCCATGCCTCTAATGATTTCATAAACCTCTATAAGGTCACCTCTCAGTCTGCAATACTTGAGGGAAAATAGCCCCAGCCTATTTAGCCTCTCCCTATAGCTCAAACCCTCCAGTCCTGACAACATCCTTGTAAATCTTTTCTCAACCCTTGCAATTTTCATGATATCCTTCCTGTAGTAGGGAGACCAGAATTGCATGCAGTGTCCCAAAAGTGACCTCACCAATATCCTGTACGGCCACAACATGCCCTCCTAACTCTTATACTCAATGCATTGACCAATAAAGGCAAGCATACCGAACACCACCTTCGCTGTCCTATTTACCCGCGACTGCACCCCAAGGTCTCTTTATTCAACAACATTCCCCAGGATCTTACTGTTAAGTGTATAAGTCCTGCCCTGATTTGCCTTTCCAAAATGCAGCACCTCACATTTATCTAAATTAAACTCCATCTGCCACTCTTTAACCCATTGGCTCATCCGATCAAGATCCCATTGTACTCTGAGGTAACCTTCTTTGCTGTCCGTTACATCTATAATTTTGGTGTCATCTGCAAACCTACTAACTATGCCTCCTATGTTTGCACCCAAATTGTTTATATAAATGATGAAAAGCAGTGGACCCAGCACTAATCCCTGTGGTATGCTGCTGGTCACAGACCTCCAGTCTGAAAAATAATCCTCTTCCACCACCCTGTGTCTTCTATCTTCAAGCCAGTTCTGTATCCAAACGACTACCCCTCTCTCTATTCCATTTGGTCTAACCTTGGTGACCAGTCTACCATGAGGAAGATAACATCCACCCCTCTGTCCTGATCAATCCTCTTCATTACTTCTTCAAAAAGCTCAATCAAGTTAGTGAGACACGATTTCCAATGCACACAGTCATATGACTATCCCTAATTAGTTCTTGCCTTTCCAAATACATGTGAATCCTGTCCCTCAGGATTCCTTCCAACAACTTGCCCACTACTGATGTCAGAATCATCGGTCTATAGATCCCTGGCTTTTCCTTACCACCTTCCTTAAATAGTGGCATCACGTTAGCCAACCTCCAGTATTCCAGCACCTCACTTATGGCTATGACAATACAAAGATCCCAGCAAAAGGCCCGGCAATCACTTCCCTAGCTTTCCATAAAGTTCTAGGGTACACCTGATCAGGTTCTGGGGATTTAGAACGCATAAAGGTGAATAAGATGTCCAGCACCACCACCACTGCAATTTGGAAATGTTTCAAGATGTCACTATTTATTTCCCCATGTTCACTGGCTTCCATACCTTTCAACATAGTAAACACTGATGCAAAATACTCATTTAGTATCTTCCCGCAACTCCTGCAGTTCCATATGTAGGCCGCCTTGCTGATCTTTAAGGGCCCTATTTTCTCCACCGTAATATATTTGTAGAATCCCTTTGGATTCCCCTTAACCCTATTTGCCAAAGCTGTCTCATGTCCCCTTTTTGCCTCTTCATTTCCCTCTTTAGTGTACTCCTACTGCCTTTATACTCTTCTAGGGATTCACTCGATCTTTGATGTCTGTACATGACATATGCTTCCTTCTTATTCTTGACCAAAACCTCAATTTCTCTAGCCATCCAGCATTTCCTACACCTACCAGCCGTGTCCTTCACCCTAACAAGAACATACTGTCTGTGGACTCTTATCATCTCATTTTTGAAGGTTTCCCACTTTCCAGCCATGCATTTACTTGCAAACATCGCCTCCAATTTAGAACTTTAACTTTTAGATCCATCTATTCTTTTCCATCACTATTTTAAAACATAGAATTATGGTCACTGGTCCCAAAATGCTCCCCCACTGACATTTCACTCACCTGCTCTGCCTTATTTCCCAAGAGTAGGTCGGGTTTAGCACCTTCTCTAGTGGGTGCATCCACATACTGCATAAGAAAATTTTCCTGTACTTGTTTTCTTTGTTGCAAAGATTGCAATGATGATTCTGGATAGGAGCGAAAGTAACAGGGTAGTTGTTATGGGGGACTTTAACTTTCCAAATATTGACTGGAAATGCTATAGTTCGAGTACTTCAGATGGGTCAGTTTTTGTCCAATGTGTGCAGGAGGGTTTCCTGACACAGTATGTAGATAGGCCAACAAGAGGCGAGGCCACATTGGATTTGGTACTGGGTAATGAACCAGGCCAGGTGTTAGATTTGGAGGTAGGTGAGCACTTTGGTGATAGTGACCACAATTCGGTTACGTTTACTTTAGCGATGGAAAGGGATCGGTATATAAAGCAGGGCAAGAGTTATAGCTGGGGGAAAGGCAACTGTGAGGCGATGAGGCAAGATTTAGGATGCATAGGATGGAGAAGGAAACTGCAGGGGCTGGGCACAATTGAAATGTGGAGCTTGTTCAAGGAACAGCTACTGCGTGTCCTTGAGAAGTATGTACCTGTCAGGCAGGGAGGAAGTGGTCGAGCGAGGGAACCGTGGTTTACTAAAGAAGTTGAATTTCTTGTCAAGAGGAAGAAGGAGGCTCATGTAGAGACGAGGCGTGAAGGCTCAGTGAGGGCGCTTGAGAGTTACAAGTTAGCCAGGAAGGACCTAAAGAGAGAGCTAAGAAGAGCCAGGAGGGGACATGAGAAGTCTTTAGCAGGTAGGATCAAGGAAAACCCTAAAGCTTTCTATAGGTATGTCAGGAATAAAAGAATGACGAGAGTAAGATTGGGGCCGGTCAAGGACAGTAGTGGGAAGTTGTGCGTGGAGTCCGAAGAGATAGGAGAGGTGCTAAATGAATATTTTTCGTCAGTATTCACGCAGGAAAAAGACAATGTAGTCGAGGAGAATACTGAGATACAGTCTATTAGACTAGACGGGATTGAGGTTCATAAGGAGGAGCTGTTAGCAATTCTGGAAGGTGTGAAAATAGATAAGTCCCCTGGGCTGGATGGGATTTATCCTAGGATTCTCTGGGAAGCTAGAGAGGAGATTGCAGAGCCTTTGGCTTTGATCTTTATGTCGTCATTGTCTTCAGGAATAGTGCCAGAAGACTGGAGACTAGCAAATGTTGTCCCCTTGTTCAAGAAGGGGAGTAGAGACAACCCTGGTAATTATAGACCAGTGAGCCTTACTTCGGTTGTGGGTAAAGTGTTGGAAAGGATTATAAGAGATAGGATTTATAATCATCTAGAAAGGAATAATTTGATTAGGGATAGTCAACACGGTTTTGTGAAGGGTAGGTCGTGCCTCACATACCTTATTGAGTTCTTCGAGAAGGTGACCAAACAGGTGGATGAGGGTAAAGCGGTTGATGTGGTGTATTTGGATTTCAGTAAAGCGTTTGATAAGGTTCCCCATGGTAGGCTATTGCAGAAAATACGGAGGCACGGGATTGAGGGTGATTTAGCGGTTTGGATCAGAAATTGGCTAGCTGTAAGAAGACGGAGGGTGGTGGTTGATGGGAAATGTTCATCCTGGAGTTCAGTTACTAGTGGTGTACCTCAAGGATCTGTTTTGGGGCCACTGCTGTTTGTCATTTTTATAAATGACCTGGATGAGGGCGTAGAAGGATGGGTTAGTAAATTTGCGGATGACACCAAAGTCGGTGGAGTTGTGGATAGTGCAGAAGGATGTTGTAGGTTACAGAGGGACATAGATAAGCTGCAGAGCTGGGCTGAGAGGTGGCAAATGGAGTTTAATGCGGAAAAGTGTGAGGTGATTCACTTTGGAAGGAGTAACAGGAATACAGAGTACTGGGCTAATGGTAAGATTCTTGGTAGTGTGGATGAGCAGAAAGATCTCGGTGTCCATGTGCATAGATCACTGAAAGTTGCCACCCAGGTTGATAGCGTTGTTAAGAAGGCGTACAGTATGTTAGGTTTTATTGGTAGAGGGATTGAGTTTCGGAGCCATGAGGTCATGTTGCAGCTGTACAGAACTCTGGTGCGGCCCCGCACTTGGAGTATTGCGTACAGTTCTGGTCACCGCATTATAGGAAGGATGTGGAAGCATTGGAAAGGGTGCAGAGGAGATTTACCAGGATGTTGCCTGGTATGGAGGGAAGGTCTTATGAGGAAAGGCTGAGGGTTTTGAGGCTGTTTTCGTTAGAGAGAAGAAGGTTAAGAGGTGACTTGATAGAGACATACAAGATGATCAGAGGATTAGATAGGGTGGACAGTGGGAACCTTTTTCCTCGGATGGTGATGGCTAGCACGAGGGGACGTAGCTTTAAGTTGAGGGGTGATAGATATAGGACAGATGTCAGAGGTAGGTTCTTTACTCAGAGAGTAGTAAGGGCGTGGAATGCCCTGCCTGCAAAAATAGTAGACTTGCCCACTTTAAGGGCATTTAAATGGTCATTGGATAAACATATGGATGATAATGGAATAGTTTAGGTTAGATGGGCTTCAGATTGGTTTCACAGGTCGGCGCAACATCGAGGGCCGAAGGGCCTGTACTGCGCTGTAATGTTCTATGTTCTATGTTCTATGTTGTTTGGAAATCTGAGTTCTTGTGGGATATGTATGTATATCAGAGGAGTATATGGGACCAGAATCTTCCAGCTTCTTTTCCCTTTGGATGTTTGAACAGTCTGTGGTTTGAGAGGGTTGCCTTTTGCTAATTTGGAAACAAAATGAATGGTTGAAAGTTTAATTGCTGGAGCTTTTAGCTGCTCGCTGATTTTACTGGAAATAAGACCACACAAGGTCAGAGCAAGAGTAGGCCATTCAACACATTGAGTCTGCATTGCTATGCTATGAGATCGTGGCTGATTTGAGAATCCTTATCTCCACTCTCCTGCCTTCTCCATTGATTACCCTTGATCCCTTACTGATTAAAAATGTGTTAAAAATCAATTTGAGCAAATAGCCCAGTTTCAAGAAGCTAAGTGATGGGGTTTGTCAACTTAATTATGCAGAAATCTGTCATTGTGAGGACAGAGGATCCTATGCTGACAGTTGCTTAGCAACCCTCTCTGGTTTCAGAGCTCTGTTTTCCAGACCCACCAGTTACAGTAGATATCCCCAACGTAACAGTCTGTCCCCTGAAATCCTGTTTCCTGGAAGGAGTCCCTTGGAATCAGATTGAGTTTACAAATGGTCCCATCTGGAAATTCCTGGTTTGTGACATCATGCTTCAGAACTCGAAGCCAAGCCAACTGGAGCTTCATCAACGTGAAATTCAGTGGGCGAGGGAAATCATCACATTTTCTCTCTGAGAGTTCAGGGTCTTTTGGAACACTCTTCCTAAGAAGGTGGTGGAAGCTGAATTCCTTTAATATGACAGGGAGGACTGATTTTTGATAATCAGTGAGGTGAAAGGTTATTGGGAAGGGGGCTGGAGGGCAGATTGTGGGATTAAGGTTACAACCAGATAAACCACAATCCTATTAAATGGGGGAGAAGGGTCGAGCAGCTGAATGGCCTCCTCCTGGTGCTCATTCGTATAAAATATGAATAAAGACTCAGCTTTCACTATCCTCTCAGGAAGAGACTTAAAATCCTCTGAAGGAAACGCTTTACTGCATCTGTGTTTGAAAATGTTGCCCCTGATTCTGAAGCAGCGAGCCCTAGTTCTAGATTCTCCCGCAAGAAGAAACATCCTCTCCCCATCCACCTGGTCAAGTCCCCTCAGGGTTTTACTTGTTTTCATCACCTCTGAATTTTCTAAACTCATGGGTACAAGCCCAGCCTGTCTAGTCTTTCCTCAAAAAATACACACCCAGTCAAGGGGTTAGTCTGGTTAACTTTCTCTGAACTGACTCTGACGCTTTGACATCTATCCTTAAATAAAGAGACCAGTACTGTACACAATACTCCAGATGTGGACTCACCAGTGCTCTGCAGAACTGAAACATTACCTCCCTACTCTTAAATTCAATTCCTCTCCCAACAAACCATAATATTCGGAGGCTCATAGAATCTTTGAATTTTACAGTAGAGGTGTAGCATCACTTCCTCGCTTTTATACTTTATACCATCCTATGAGCTTGTTTTGTTTTAATTTGTGGGATGTAGGCATTGCTGCCTAGGCCAGCATTTATTGCCCATCCCTAGTTGCGCTTGAGAAGGTGGTGGTGAGCTGCCTTCTTGACCATGTGCTGTAGGTTGACCCACAATGCCCTTAGGGAGGGAATTCCAGGATTTTGACCCAGTAACACTGAAGGAACAATATATTTCCCAAGTCAGGATGATGAATAGTTTGGAAGGGAACTTGCAGGTAGGGTGTTCCAATGTGTCTGCTGCCTTTGTCCTTCTAGATGGACGTGGTCGTGGGTTTGGAAGGTGCCATCCGAGGAGATTTGATGATTTTCTGCAGTGCATCTTGTAGTTAGTACACACTGCTGCTACTGAGCATCGGTGGTGGTGGGAGTAGATATTTGTGGATGTGGTGCCAATCAAGCGGGTGGCTTTATCCTGGATGGTGTCAAGCTTCTTGAGTGTTGTTGGAGCTGCACCCATCGAGGCAAATGGGGAGTATTCCATCACACTCCTGACTTGCGCCTTGTAGATGGTGGACAGGCTTTCAGGAGTCAGGAGGTAAGTTACTTGCTGCAATATTCCTAGCCTCTGACCTGCTCTTGTAGCCACTGTGCTAATGTGGTGAGTCCAGTTGAGTTTCTGGTCAATGGTAACTCCAAGGATGTTGATAGTGGGAGAATCCAGTGATGGTCATAGCCTGGCATTTGTGTGGCATGAATGTTAGTCCAAGCCTGGATACTGTCCACATCTTGCTGCATTTGCACATGGACTGCTTCAGTACCTGAGGAGTTGCGAATGGTGTTGAACATTGTGCAATCATCAAGTGAATATCCCCACTTCTGACCCTATGATGGAGGGAACGTCATTGTTGAAGCAACTGAAAATGGTTGGGCCGAGGACACTACCCTGAGGAACTCCTGCAGAGATGTCCTGGAGCTGAGATGATTGACCCCCAACAACCATGGCCATCTCCCTATTTGCCAGGTATGACTCCAACCAGTGGAGTGTTTGCCCCTGATTCCAGTTTTTTTTAGGGCTCCTCGATGCCAAAGGCTATCACTCTCACCTCACCTCTGGAATTCAGCTCTCTTGTCCATGTTTGAACCAAGGCTGTAATGAGGTCAGGAGCTGAGTGGCCCTGGTGGAACCCAAACTGGGCGTCACTGAGCAGGTTATTGCTGAGCAGGTGCTGCTTAATAGCGCTGTTACTGACACCTTCCATCACTTTACTGATGATTGAGAGTAGACTGATGGGGCAGTAATTGGCTGGGTTCAATTTGTCCTGCTTTTTGTCTACAGCACAGTTTTCCTGATTACTTGCTGAACCTGTATACTCACCACCTGAAATTCATGCACTGGGACACTTTGATGTCTCTGGACCTCAGAACTCTGCAACCTCTCCACCATATCTATTCTTCATTTCGGTCTTTCTGTTGTAATGGACAATTCACATTTTCTCCCATGGTACTCCATTTATCAGATATTTGCTCGTTCCCTTCATCTATCAATATCCTTTTGCAATTTCCTTGTGTCCTCTTCACAACTTACCTTCAAAATGACCTTTTTATCATCGGCAAATTTGAAAACCATACCTGCCATTTTTCATCAAAATCATTTATATAATTAGTTAACAGGTGAGGTCCCAGCACTGATCTGTACGGCACACCACTCATTATATCTTGCAGACTAGATTTATTTTCCCTTTGGCCTTTTTAAAAAACAAAATCATTTTTGCAGAAACCTTTTTTTATGTTGCAATGTGTCATACTTTAGGTGTTCACCAGAGTTTTCCATTTGCTTTAAAGTTAAGTTTGTTTGTAATAAGCAGGTTATTCTTAGTTCATTAAAGAAGGCTATCATTTCTTTATTTTGGAGAGTAGGATGTAAGAGAAGCAATGGGTGACTTTACTGATTGAGTCAGCCTATTGATACTGCTGGTGTAACTGGTGGAGTTGTGAGTCTGGAGGATCAGCACATTGCTGATGTCACAGTTCTAACAATTGTAAAGTGGTATAACCTAATCTAGTTTTCAGATGTGTTTTTATTTCTGTATTTATGTTAAGGAGGATGAAGACAATGGGTGGAGTCTAATTGGGGTCTGAGGGATATGGCTGGATTTGAATGGGAATTGTTGAAGGTCTATCTCGACCTCAAGGGCAACTCGCTTCACCTTTTATGTTTATTCACAAGTGGCATGGTGAGATTCTCATGAGGCAGTTTTGAGTTGCCAGTTCAGGTAATTATAGCTTGTTAAATACCATATCAGCAGCCCAACTGCCCTCATTAATATTCAGCTTCCTGTCCTGCCAAAGGCACTGAACAAACTGGATGTTGAGAATTTTCAACTTGGATGTCAGAGTGGGTACATGGTGACTTCAGCTCAGCAGCTTGCTCTGAATGACCTTTGTGTTGGACACTGGGCACCAACATCGCAGGGCACTGTCCAGGGGCATTGTCCACACACACCAGAAATTGGAATCTGATGTGCCAGCCTCTGATAACCCTTGTGGCACATTTCCAATTCACAGGACACTTCTGCAGTTGGATGCTGCCCTTCAGGCTGCACTGGCACCTATCACTGTAACACTGCAGCAAGGACACTGTGTGCTCACGGAAAACCCCAGCTGATGGACTGCATCAGGCTGCATCTCTGGCCAGTTCACTGACTGTCAGTCACTCTAAGCTGACCAAAATGCTCTCAACATTGTGTTGTTCAATACAAGCACAAAGCCAGGAGGTTTCACATGGTTGTCAGAGGTCTTCAGTCGTCAAGGGAGATGACCTTCCCTCACAGATCCCAGCACTGTAACGCAGGAGAATCCTCTGCTAACAGTCCAGGGGCTCGGACATGGTCAGAGAGTGTGTGTGTGTGTGTGTGTGTGTGTGTGTGTGTGAGAGTGAGTGAGTGAGAGAGACAGACAGCCTGTGCGCGAGACGGACAGCCTGTGCGCGAGACGGCGAGGGAGAGCGTGTGCGCGCAAGAGAGGGAGAGCGTGTGCGAGAGTCTGAGAGGGTGTGTGTTTGTATGTGTGTGTGCGCGAGAGGGAGAGCGTGTGTGTGTTTGCGTGTGAGAGGGAGGGTGTGTGTGAGAGAGAGTGTGTGTGTGTGTTTGCGTGTGAG
>NW_025971989.1:0-2603 GCF_021869965.1 Rhincodon typus
AAATTGGGATCTCTCTGGAGCACTGTTTGGAATCAGTGGACTGGACTGTATTCAAGAACTCAGCAGAAAACCTAGATGAGTACGCCACCACTGCCATGGACCTCATTAGCAAGTGCGTGGAGGACTGCATGCCAAAGAAGTCAATCTGTATGTTCCCCCACCGTAAACCTTGGATGAACCAGGAAATCCACTACCTACTGAAGACCAGACATGCAGCATTCAAGTTGCGAGACCCGGACCAATACAGAAAATCCAGATATGACCTCCACAAAGCCATCAGGGAAGGCAAGAGGCAGTACTGGACCAAGTTAGAGACCCAGACCCACCAAACAGACTCCCACTGCCTATGGCAAGGCCTGACACATAATGGGATACAAAATGAAGCAGAGCAAGAAGCGGACAAAGACACATTCCTCCCTGACGGACTCAATGCTTTCTATGCGCGGTTTGAGCAGAATGCCAGCGGCGCGGTGTCACCTGCCCTGACAGCCCCGGACACACCTGTTCCCTCCGTCACTGCTGCAGATGTCAGATTAGTCTTCCTGAGAGTCAACCCAAGGAAAGCGACAAGCCCTGATGGAGTGCCCAGCCATGCACTCAGATCCTGTGTGAACCAGCTGGCGGAGGTATTCGCCGACATCTTCAACCTCTCCATCCTACAAGCCAAAGTCCCCACCAGCTTCAAGAAGACCACTATCATCCCAGTACCAAAAAAAAACACTACAACATGCTTAGTGACTGCCACCCAGTGGCTCTGACCTCCATAATCATGAAGTACTTGGAGAGGCTGATCATGGCCCACATCAACTTGAGTCTCCCAGCCTGCCTCGATCCCCTGCAATTTGCCTACCGATGTGACAAGTCAATGGTGGATTGCCATTATCCAGGCCCTGTACTCATTCCTGGAACATCTGGACAAGGAGACCTAGGTCAGACTTCTGCTCATTGACTACAGCTCCACCTTCAACACCATTATCCCCTCCAGACTGATCTCAAAACTCTGAGGCCTAGGTCTTGGCTCTCACTCTCTGCAATTGGATTCTCATCTTTCTGACCCACAGACCGAAATCAGTGAGGATAGGCAACTGCACGTCCTCCACAATAACACTCAACACTGGACACCCCCAGGAATGTGTCCTCAGCCCCCTTCTCTACGCCCTGTACACCCATTACTGTGTAGCTAAATTCGAATGAACGCCATCAATAAGTTTGCTGATGACACTACTGTGGTAAAACTGACATCGAACAATGATAAGTCAGAATACAGAAGAGACAGACAGAGTGTTTGGTGTCATGGTGCAATGATAACAACCTCTCTCAATGTTGGCAAAACTAAAGAACTGATCATTTACTTAAGGAAGAAAGTCGGAGAACATGCCCCCATCTACATCAGCAGAGGGGGGATTGAGAGTGTTGAGAGCGCCAAGTTCCAAGGAATGACGATTACTGACATCATGCCTTGGATCTCCCATGTAGCTGCAACGGTCAAGAAGGCACAATAACGCCTCTTCTTCCTCAGGCGGCTCAGGAAATTCAGCATGTTCGCAAGGACCCTCATCAACTTTTACGGATGCACCATTGAAAGTATACTATCCAGGTGCATAACAGCCAGGTACGGTGCTCTGCCCAGGACCGTAAGAAACTACAGAAGGTTGTGTGCACAGCCCAGACCATCACGGAAGCCAACCTCCCATCCATTGACTTTATTTACATGGCTCGCTGCTGCGGAAAGGCTGTCAATATCATCAAAGACCCTGAACATGGTCTCCTACAACCACTTCCATCAGGCAGAAGGTACAGAAGCTTGAACACACGCATCAAAGGGTTCATGAACAGTTTCTTTTCCTGCCGTTATTAGATTGATGAATGGACTCTCTAACTTCAAGTAATGTTGATCTTGCTAATATTAATCTTGCCTTGTGCTCCTGTGCACTCTAACTTGTATGCATCGCTTTGTTAAGCACCCTATGATCTGTATGTCCTTGTGTGCCATGATCTGCCTGAACTGCTCACAAACTCAAAGCTTTTCACTGTATTTAGGTACACGTGACTACAATAAATCAAATCAAACCAATTGCTATGAAAGCAAACGATCAGTTATACAATTACAATCACAGGCAATACACCCAACTGGAGAAGCTGCTCCTCAACTACAAGTAGCTGATCAGGGAGAGGTGAAGGGATCATCTGCCCTGATCACACATCATTCATCAGACCTGAAGTTACCAGCAACCCAACAACTCAACAGCAAAACAGCAGGTATCATGGCATCAACACATCACACAGAAATAAAACTATAGCAAGATGAACAGCGAGCAGAAATTAGACACATACATTCCATGAACAGATTACTGAGATTTAAGGAGTATTAATTGTGAAATTTAAAGTCATAGAGTCATAGAGTGCTACAGCACTGGGAGAGGCCCTTCAGCTCAAAGTGGTCCATGTCGACCAAAATGTCCATCCACGTTAACCCCAATTCCCTGCACTTTGCCTGTATCCTTCTAAACCTTTCTTGTTCATGTATTTGCCCAAAAGCCTTTTAAATGTTGTTAATGTGCCCACCTCAACCACTTCTGCTGGCAGCTCATTCCATATGCATA
>NW_025971989.1:2613-5936 GCF_021869965.1 Rhincodon typus
CCCCCTTTTCACCCTCCTGATTTCCTTCTTCAGTAAACTCCAGTATCCCCTCTCTACTTCCACGGATTCCCTTGATCCCAGCTGCCTGTTCCTGAACATACCTCCTTCTTTTTCCTGGTCAAAGCCTCAATACCTCTTGTCATCCAGGATTCCCTACTCCTGCCAACATTGCCCTTCACCCTCACAGGAACATATAGGCCTTGAACTCCAGCTATCACACTTTTAAAGGCCTCCCACATGCCAGAGGTCTCTTTCCCTGCAAACTATTCCAAATAATCCCTGCAAGCTCCTGTCTAATTCCATCAAAATTTGCCTTGCCTGTGGACCAGTTTAGTCCTTCTCCATAACTATTTTAAAATTAATAGAACTGTGGTCCCTGATCCCAAAGTGCTCCCCCACTGTCACCTCAGCCACCTGTCCTGGCCTATCTCCCAAGAGTAGGTCGAGTTTTTCCCCGTCCTGAGTAGGACCCTCTATATACTGCTTGAGGAAACTTTCATGAACACATTTAACAAATTCCACCCCATCTGGGCCCTTAACACTATGGTAATCCCGGTCTATGTAAGGAAAATTAAAACCCCCACTATGACAACTCTGTTGCTCCTGCAAGTCTCTCTGTATATTTGTTCCTCTAATTTCCGTTGACTATTTGGGGGTCTATAGTACAAACCCAATAACATCACCATCTCCTTCTTGTTTCTGAGCTCCATCCACAAAGCCTCACTGGATGATCCCTCAGTCATTTCATCTCTGATGACTGCTGTGATACCCCCCGAATCAAAAAATGCATCTCCCCCTCCTCTCTTTCCTCCACCTCAGGCCTGCCTAAAGCACCTGTACACTAGCATATTAAGCTGCCAGTCCTGTTTCTGTAATGGCAAAAATATCCCAGTCCCATGGACCTATCCACGCCCTGAGTTCAGCAATCTTACCTGTCAGCCCTCTTGCATTGAAATAGATACAATTTAATCCTACAGGCAATCTTCGCTTCCTGTCATGTTCCAGCCTCACCTGTCTCTTCTACTTGCTATTTCTGATTACTGTATCACCTTCCAGCCTTGTACTTGCCTCCCTGCCATTGAGGATCCTACCTTCTGCCAATCTAGTTTAAATTCTCCCTTGCAGCGCTCGTAAATCTGCCCGCCAGGATATTGGTCCCCCTCCTGTTCAGATACAACCCGTCCCTCTTGAACAAGTCACCGCTGCCCCAAAAAAGATCCCAATGATCCAGCAATCTGAATCCTTGCACCCCCTGCAAGCTATCTGCCATATCCTCCTGTTCTTACCCTCACTAGCACATGGTACTGGAAGTAATCTGGAGATTACCACCATCGAGGTCTAGTTTTTAACTTTTTTGCTATGTCTCCATCATCACTCCGCGGGACCTCATCCTTATTTCTGTCGATGTCATTTTGCCAGCACGCACAATGACTTCTGGCTGCTCACCCTCCCCCTTGAGAACGTTCTGCAGCCATTCCGAGACAACCTGAACACTGGCACCCGGGAAGCAACACACCATCCTGGATTCCTGTTTGCGGCCACAGAATCTCCTGTCTGCCCCCCTAACTATCAAGCCTCCTATCACTAAGGTCCTTTTGACCTTGACCCTTTCCCGCTGTGCTCCAGAGCCAGTCGTGCCACCAACCCAGCTACTGCTGATTTCCCCTGAACGGTCATTCCCCACCACCCCCAACAGTGTCCAAAACAGTATACTTGTTTTCGAGGAAATGGCCACAGAGGATTCCTGCACTCTCTGCCTACTTCCTTTGCCTTTCCTGCCTGCACGTTAGGTACGACTACCTCTCTAAAACTCTTACCTACGATATGCTCAGCGTTTTGTGTGCATCCAGCTCCAGCTCCAGGTCCCTAGTATGGGTCTCCCAGGAGCTGCAGCTGGGTGTACTTCCCACAGGGATGATGGAAGTCTTCCCGAGTTCTCACATCCTGCATGTGTTGATGGGACTTACTAGTTGCTAAGGCAAGAAAACAGTCATATATATATTTGATCCCACTGGTAACTCTAATTGTACAGAATAATAATACAGTTTTCTTGGACAAAGAGGAGGACATTTTTGATTGAAATTATATCATGAACATATGTTCGCCCTCCTCTGTTCCGAGTCATGAAACTTATAGCGTGGGACATATATACTTTAGGCAGACATCATACGCTCAGTTCAATGATGACCTTGTATTGGACTCACTACTGCATTGCAAACTGAAAATATCAGCAACTGCTGATGGTCTCGGACACCAAATGAACTATAATCGCCTCAGTTTCAAACCATATGCCTCAAAAACAACAAACTGTATATTATTTTGTCTTTGTTTTGGTTTTTGTCACGGCAGTCTTTTCAACTTTGTGTGTCTGTGCATGTGTGTGTGAGAAACCACTTGAAGGCCATATGTATATTGTCTATCTATCAGAATTAGCGGGCTTCTTTCACTAAAAAATACTCTTTTGTCCCTCTTCTTCTCCTGGCAGTAGAAATTACCAATAAGTTCCTAAAGGTGCACCAGAACAAGACAAGAAGGCTGCTTCAACAGCATTATCTGAACTCACAACCTTTATTGCCTCAAAGTACAAGGACATTCGACACATGCGAACTCCATTTCTGCCAATTCTCCTCCAAGGCACATACCATCCTGACTCAGAACTACATCATCATTCCTTGACTGTTTCTGGCCTGGAATTCCCTCCCACAACAGCGCCCATGGCCTGCTGAGGTTCAAGAAGGCAGCTCATTGCAGAATTCTCCAGGGCCATTAGGGATGGGTAATAAATATTAGCCTCGTCAGCCACGTACAATGCATGAGTAAAAAATGAATATGAGTAAAATTAGTTAACTGCATTTTAATTGGAAAGGGCTTTAACGTTATATTAAAAATAATATAAGTATTTGATGCAGCCAATCAGGTAGATTTTAAAGAGGTGAGCCAGTTCATCAGAGTTAACATTTTGCGTCAGAACTGAAGAAGAGTTACTTGACTTGAAAAGTTAACTCTGTTTTCTCTCCACAGATGCTACCAGACCGAGTGACTTTCTCCAGCAATTTCTGTTTTGTTTGTTTCAGATCTGTCGCATCCACAGTTATTTGATTATTATGTCTGTGCTTGCTCTATATGGTTTTTGAGTTTGTATGTGCCGGTTTGTTTAGGGCTAATGTTTAGTTTCTTTCTCAGCATCATAGGAATGTTTTCTGATCTCCTGTTCTGAGTGTTGGCCATGTTGTTGAGCCTGTTAGTGATGTCCTCTGTGGCTCTGGTGTGTGGATTGAATTTCCTCTTCATTCAACAGGTTTAGGACATCTTCCAAACTTGGG
>NW_025971989.1:5946-10023 GCF_021869965.1 Rhincodon typus
GGTATAGGCTGTGCAGTACCAAAGGGTGTGGTGTGCTATGGGGAGGAGCTGTTAGTGGCAGTGACCATTAAGGTGTAACACCGGGGTTCAGTGGAACAGTGGTCGTCAAAGTTCAATGTGGTGGGTCTCCACATTGGGGACATGAGTGGAAATGCACAGTGGGGACAGTGTGTGATAAGACCAGACATGGAGGTTCTTTGGGGGTGGGGTAACAAGGCAGAGCTCAGTGCTGGTGGCATCCACCAGGAACTATGTCACCAGCATTTACTTGTTGCTTTTGAGCAAACTGCTGCTCGAAAATAGCTTGGGCAATGCCCACTCTGGGTACAGTCAGTGACAGTTTGATTGGAAAAGCAGAGGATCCACAGTTGCTGGACACGAGGATATTGAAGGAGCAAATACATGAAGCAGTGATTTTCAAATCTTGTCTTTATTTAATTTGCAATCAATTTATCATGCATTTGCTGTGTATGCAGAGTGAATATACTTAGGGTCAGAGGCTGGTCAAAATTTGCACCAGAACATTGGCACTTGCAATTTGAACATTGGTACCACAGGGGAGGAAATGGTCTAATGGCATTATCACTAAACTATTAATCCAGAGACCCATGCAGTGTTCTAGGGACCTGGGTTCACAACCCTGCTGCACCAGATAGTGGAATTTGAATTCAATAAAAACCTGGAATGAAGAGCCTATAGACAACCATTAACCAATTGTCAGGAAAAACTCATCTGGTAACCAATGTCCTTTCGGGAAAGGAACTGCTATCCTTACCTGGTTTGGCCTACATCTGACTCCAGACCCACAGCAATGTGGTTGACTCTTAACTGCCCTCTGGGCAATAAATGCTGGCCCAGTCAGTGACATCCTCATCCCATGAATGAATCAATAACATCTCAATGATGCTGAAGTTCCCAGAAATTATGCTGGCCAAACATGAATCATTATTTGTACAACCTCCAAGGGTGCTCTGGAAGGCACATACCATCACTTCATCACATGTCTTGTAAATGTTACGATGAGGCTAAGTGAATGATGGAGATATGGTTCATGTTTTCTCTCACTGTCTGGAGCAATGTATGCATCAATGAGGATACAACTGGGGTGGGAGGGTTGGGGGATGTTGGGAGGTGTGTGCTTCAGTCTAGTCCACACACAGTGTGCTGTATCATCCTGATGAGCTGTGTTCTGTGTCATTGTAGCAGGCAATAGACACTGTCCTAGAGACTGAGGAGTTGGAGGAATGGGGCAGATTTCTGAGGAGAAAGATGATGACGTTGAGGTGGAGAAAGGTATTGTTTTCAATGACAGAGCTCAACTGTAACAGGCATTACAAATCAGACAGGACCTGATTGGCACCCTGTTCCAGTAGATGAGAGCTGGGTGCAGCAGACCAGGCTGGAATGTAAAACAGCCATTGATGATCATAGCAGCATTTCATTTGCATTGTGAGGGCGCATTGCAGCCTCCAATGGTTTTGTTTGTGCTTGGTTTGTGGCAGCCTTTAGCTGTGTGGAAACAAAGTTCATGTTTGTACTTACCTGATTGCTTGCCTGTATCTGATGTTGTCCTATTAGATGATGAGGAGCTGTGAATCTACAGTGAGCACTGGTGACATAGTAGCAGGGATTTAGAGGCTGTTCAGATGGGATGTAACTCCAGGCAAGTAAACTGTGCTGTCTACTGGTTAAACAGCATGGATACTGACAGCGGTGTTGCTTATACAGTATAAGGGAGTGTCGGCATTACTGGTTACATGCCGTGAGCTGGTGCATCATTACGGTGCTGGTGGGAAAGGGGGCAATGCCGGATTGCTAACAGTTATCCAGGTGCACAGTGGAGTTTAAAGGTTGGTGCAGGCAGAAGTGATGTTAATCTTTTGGCAGATACCCGCTGGGTGGTGAGTTGTTCCAACCCGTGGGCAGTCTGATAGCCTGACCTATTTAACCTCTCCTTATAAGACAGTCCCTCCATACCCAGGATCAACCCAGTGAACGTTCCCTGGACTGCCTCCAATGCCAGTATATCTTTCCTGTTCTATACTGTTCACAGTATTCCAGGCCCTGCACAGTTTTAGGAATCCCTTCTTATTTTTATACTCCATTCCTTTTGAAATAAAGACTTAAATTCTATTTACCTTCCCTGTTACGCAGTGAATGTGGATTAACATATGAGAATCCCCAAATCCCTATGTTCTGGAGCTTTCTGCAGTCTTTCTTCATTTAAATAATATACAGTTCAACTATTCTTCCTGCCAAAATGCATAACCTCGCTTTTTCCCACATAATAGTTTTTGCTCATTCACTGAATCTGTCTATATCTTTCTGCAAACTCTTTGTGACATCCTTACCTCTTGCCTTCTCATCATTTTTTTGTCATCTGCAAACGTGGTGATAGTGTATTCACTTTCCTCATTTAAGTCACTCATACATATTGTAGATAATTTTGGCCCCAACACTGATCTCTGCGGCACTTCACTTGTTACATGTTGCCATGCAGTACATACCCCCATATCCCAACTTTCAGTCTCCTTTTAGTTAGCCAATTGTCCACTCAAACTGTTATACTACCTCCAACACCATGGGCTTATATCTTATCAAGTAGCCTAATGTGTAGTACATTACAATTGACCTTTCAGAGTGAAGTTAGGAAACACTGTCACACAAAGAAAAGTGGAACTTTTGATCTCTGTAATTCCTGGAACAGCAGTTGATATTGTGTTAAATGTGATTTTAAATTTGAGGTTGATAAATTGCTTTTAACCAGTAACTTTGACAGATATGTTTCGGCACAGATTTCTCATGATCTGATTTTTATTTTTGTTTCATGGGATGTGGGCATCACAGGTTAGGCTGGAAATTATTGCCCATCTCGAATTGCCCTTAAGAAGCTGATGGTGTGCTGCTTGATCTGTTCCAGTCTATGGGGACTAGGGGAACCCAGAGGGTTGTTAGGAAAGGGTTCCAAAATGTTTAATGTAGAGGCAGTGAAGAGATAGTGATGCATTTCGAAGTCAGGATGATGTGCATATTAAAGGAGGTATTGGAGTTCCCAATCATATGCTGCCCTTCTCCTGCTCAGTTTTTTTAGAAAGTGCTGTGGAAGGAGTTTCAGTCATTTGTTGCAATGCATCTTGTACACACTACTGTGTGGAGGGAGTGGAAATTTGTGGAATTTGGTGCCAATCAAATAAGCTGCTTTGTTTTAGATGTTATCAAGCTTCTTCAGTATTGCAGTTGGAGAGGCAGTCATCCAGGCAAATGAGGAATGTGTGAAAATGTTGCCCCTTAAGTCCCTTTTAAATCTTCCCCTCCTCACCCCCAACCTGTGCCCTCTAATTTCAGACTCACCCACCCCAGGGAAAAGACCTTAGATCTGCGAGAGGATGGTGCTCCTACATTCCTGCTCAGTTGGAGATTGCCAGGCCAATGTCCAAAGACAAGGAAGGAGTGATGATATCCGCCCAAGCAAAAATAAAATCATAGAATCCCGACAGTGTAGACGCAGGCGATTTGTCCCAACGAGAGTTGGAGCAAAGGCTCTGTTTCCATGCTGTACAACTCTGACTCTGTGTGGGTACAGTCGTTAATGAATAATTTGTGATGATATTTACAATGGAATGGGATGACACAGGTATGGATATCAGGATGGCGCATTGTAAAATATTAGAAGAAATTAATATCGAGGGACAGGAGCGGGGTACATGCATGGCGAACAGCATGAAAAAGGGAGTAAATTGACAGGTCCAGATAAGATGCATCCCAGGCTATTGTGGGTGGCAAGGAAGGAGATACCAGACACCCTAACTGCAATTTTCAAATCGTTCCCGACCACAGGTGAGGTGCCAGAGGACTGCTGATGCAGTCCCATTATTAGAAAAGGAATGACGATATATGGCAGAAAGTTACAGCCCAATCAGCCGAACTTCAGCGGTGAGGGAGTTTTCTGTGGAGTGAGCCAGAGTGGATAAGTCTGATGCATCTGATGTTTTCTAATAGGAAAGCAGCATGTCTTTTGAGGAGACCACTGATATCAGACTGGCAAAGAACGTGTTCAAGGGATGAAAGGCAGAATGG
>NW_025971990.1:0-10021 GCF_021869965.1 Rhincodon typus
ATTTAATACTGATATTTTACTGTTTATTTCTTCTGGGAATTCCAACTTCAGAAAAAATTTTTTTTCTGAAGAAGGGTCTAGGCCCGAAACGTCAGCTTTCCTGCTCCTATGATGCTGCTTGGCCTGCTGTGTTCATCCGGCTCTACACCTTGTTATATCTAATGACAAATATTGATCTGGTTTGCAATGCATACTTCAAAGGAGCTGCACTATGTTCATCTCCATTTAATACTGATATTTTACTGTTTATTTCTTCTGGGAATTCCAACTCGTCTCCCTCAACTATATATCTTCTCCATAACATTGTCCAGCTGTTCCCCTTCAGCCATTTGCTGAAATCCTTATCCAGACTTTTGCATCCTCTAGATTCAACTATTCCAATGCAGGATTATTGGCAACACATGGGACAATATCCTGATTGAGTTTCAGCACCAGCATATCTACATTATAGATCCAGCCACAGCTTGTTATGAACTGTACTGCAGATTGTTAAGTGCTTAGGTAAAAGCTTGGAGGTGTAATTGGGCTCTTGCAATATTCCAGAAATATAATTTGCACTTTCAGAAAAACATGTATGATCTTATTAACAAGATAAAATTAGATTACAGTGCAGCAGATACTCAACTGTAATTCTCCATTCATTATACACAATGGCAGTGTCCAGAACATGTTTTGATCATCTTTCTCAGTAGGAATTTTGCATTGCATGTTTCACACTTTGTTAATCACATCTTAGAAGACCAAAATAAAATCTGATACAAAGAGGAGTTTATTTGTTTAACTTGCAGAGAGAAATAAAAGTGCACATTATTTGTATTCATTCATGGGATATGAACATTAACTAGCTGGTTTAGCATGTATTGCCTATCCCTACTCGCCCATTTAATATAGTTTTAGTGTTTTAGCTGATATTAGGAGGTGGAGTGAGACTTCTACAGAGCTTTCACCCAGTGAGTTTATTTTCCTGTTTCAACACAGTTTTTAAGTGAGCTGTTTTATAATTACAGAGTGTATTCTGGCACCTTTTCCCACATCCCCACTGGGAATGGAGCAGGAATTACATAAAGGAAGTTAGGACTCAGGTACAAATTTGCTCCAAACCAAGCTATTAATGTAGGAGGGGCAGGAGCTTCCTATGTTGGATATTCCAGCTTCCTGAAATATCCACAGCTTTGTCAAAGCAGCAGCAAAAAGAATGATCGCTGACCAGCAGATATTGGACGTATCGTCTGAGTCCATGGACCCCACATGGACTCCCAAAAAGAAAAGCCTAATTTTACCAGCTGCAACTCTTTGAGTAGCCTTCACATAAAGAAGGTTTGGGGACAGCCCTGATCCTTCAGAGATACAGCCCATCACACTGACATGCCAGTCTTTGGCCAGGCATTTTGCCCTCCGCAGGAGGGCTGTGTGTCAAGGCAATCATCATTTGAATGTTATTGAGAAAAAAATCACTAAGGTCAAAGGCAGAGGTTGCTGATGGGTATAATTTTGGGTTAGGTACAAGTAATACTGATTTTCAGAACTTTATCCGCAATAGTTTGAGCATTTACATATTTTGAGTGAACAAATTTTTTAAAAAATCAGTAAAGCCAAATGAATGCACAAGTATACTTTTGCATCAATTATCTTTTATTGGGTAATTAGTTGAAGTTGATGCAGTTGGTATCCTGGTCAGGCTTGTGTTCGGATAAATAATGTACGACAGATCCCAATGGACTGGAATAGTAACACCTCTACTGAAGAAAGGAAGGAGACAGATAGCAGGGAACTATCAGTCAGTTAATCTCATGTCTGCTGAGAGAAAATACTGGAATCCATTATTAAGGAGATAATGGAAAGACATTTAGAAAATCATAATGCAATTAGGCAAAGTCACCATGGTTTTGTGAAGAGGAAATCATGTTTGATAAATTAATTAGAGTTATTTGAGCAAGTAACAAGCAAGGTGGGTAATAAGGAACTAGTAGATATAGTGTATTTGGATTTTCAGAAAGTGTTTGATAAGGTGCCACATAAAAGGTTATTACACATGACTAGAGCTCATGGTGTTGGGGTAGTTTATTAGCATGGTTCGAGGGTTGGTTAGCCAACAGGAAGCAGAAAGTCAGGAAAAATGAGTTATTTTCAGGTTGGCAATCTAGTGGGATGCCACAATGATCATTGGTGGATCTCAACTACATACAATCGATATCAATGACTTGGACAATGGAACCAAGTGTTTGGAAGCTAAATTTGTTGTGACACAGAACTATGAAGGGGCCAGCCATATTTGCTGGATTGTCTTATGACGAAAGGCTGGATAAGCTTTGCCCGTATCCTCGAGAGTTTAGAAGAGTCAGCGGTGATTGAATTGGGACATGTAAGAAACACTTCTTCTTTCAGTGGTTTGAGAATCTTTGGAATTCCTTTCTTCTAAAAGCAATGGATGCAAAATCTTTACATATTTTTTAAAGCAGATTTGGATAGATTAATGATTACAGAAATGATGAAAGATTATCAGGGATATACAGGAATGTGGAGTTGATGTTAAAATCAGAGAAACTCTAATCTTATTGAATGGTGGAACAGAAACAATAGGCTAAATGATCTATTACAAGCTCTATTTCTTTTGATCCTATTATAAATCCTGCACTGCAGCTTACATCAGGATCAAAATGACACTCACAGCTGACCAGAAGCCATTTGAATCATATTGGAAAGGGAATTGGTTCTCTGAAAAGATTGCAAGCTCACTGAAAATGCATGTTTGAGATATTGCAAGCATTACTCATACAAAATAGTGAATGTATTTTTTGATCCAGAAGGAGAACAATTTTCTACTGCTCTTCAATTTGCCACCTTCAGTTCTCATTTCCTGTTAGAATAATTGATGTGGTTTCAGTAATTCAAATCCTTCTAGCTTCTATAAGTACACAGCACAATGATTTTATCATTTTCACTGCTTAACATGAAGACAACAGGAATCCATTCCATCAGCTGTTTAAAAAGAGTGTAGGTCAATTGTATTACTTCGCATTGAGGTAAATTTCCTCAAAAATAACTTTTGCTATGAGTATTAGAAATGTTTAACTAACATGTTAAAATAAATAATTAAGGAAACATTTCCATGTGATCTAATAATACAAGACATTAGTTTCAAATAGGTCAGCATCAAAGGGAATATGAAAATCCTGGCAATGTCAGACAGATTAATTATCATCAACTAAAGAAAATTAAGTTAGTGTTTCCAGAGTGAGTTTCAGACTGCATTTGATTTTCATCAGTCAAACATAGAAAGCTATCTTCAACTCTATGATGGAACAACTTCAGAAAATGGGACAAATCAAATACAAAAGAGTAGGCTGAATTTTACTGTATTTGGGCAAAATGCCATCTTCATCAAGTTTCATGGAAGTTTTCTCTTTGCAAGGTCTGGTGAGTTCTCTCATATGATTATCATGAACACACTTTATTAACTACCTAAACTGCCCTGTGATGTTGCGTATGTCTGATGCTAGCCCAGTTCTCCCAAACTCCATAGCCAGAAGTACACACCAACCTAAGGATGTTCCACCATGGCCCTTGTGAAGACTGGGCTGCATTGTACCTTGGCTCTGCCTCAGGGGATTGTGTAGCAGAGTCTTTGGCCATAGTCTCCCTTGTCTCCCAGTAATCATCCTTGTTACATATCTGGACAATCAAACACAGCATGAACATGAGAGTTCTCAAGGATATAGGCCTTACGACAGCTCCCAAGGGTAACAAATGCAAACTTCTGTGAATAAAAAATAATGGTCACAGATTACTTGCACATTGATGGAATGGAAGCTATTATAGAATGGCCTTTCAGTACAGCACATACACAGTCTACCGTACCCTGCATCTGGGGAAGCCAAGTCCTACTGCCTGAGCTGCAGCACTGACCTTGACATGGAGAAATGAAAAGAAATAGTATAATCTGGCACAAATCGCATTGGTCAGTCTTGGTGTATTTATGGGTGAACAACTGAGAGGTCCCATACAGACCTCCAGTGGATCCTTGGAAGAATCTATGCTTGAAAGCATAGAAGTTCAACTCAGCTGTAACCTTGACAGCCAATGGGATAGGAAGGCCACCCACTCCTTCAATGACACAGGTTCCGAACCAGCAGTTGGCACAGTGCAGTAACAGTGGTCAGAATATCCTTCATCCAGAAGAAATGGCATTAATGACAAAAGACTCAGTTTTAACTGAGGCCATTGATGGGCCCTTCAGCTGTGATCTCTTCGTGTGGAGGCTGTTCAGCATCCACTGTAGCTTCCTGCTGGTCCTGGGCTTGGTGGCACTACAGTTCCTATTCCTTTTCTCTGTGCCTTCCTCACATTACAGTAATAGTGATGCTAACTCCTACTGTGGCTCAATCCATCAGTCACATTTGTAATGACCCTGTGTGAGGAGCAGAAAAACAGATAGGGCTTTAACAAAGTGAGCAGTCAGCATTCACATCACTTACAAATGACGGTTTTATATAGTCCTCCACACAATGGGATATGGAGCATTCAGACAAGGAGGGCTGTGAAATGACTCATCTTGGTACTTTGACATTGATCCTATTCCATGATGAATGTGCATCATGTCACATGACAAAGAGATGGTAGGCAGGTGTAAGTGCTACATGAGAGCTGAACCCTTCTCCGAATGAAAGGTGTCATTGCATATAAGAGAGTTCAGTTTGAGACGGAATCAGTTCATTATCCCTGTGTACCCTAGCAGGTCTTGCATTAGCTGTGTGTGTTGTGGTCCATTGGAGCCTCTTTTAAGGTTGCCCCTGATTAGTTCTGTATCATAGAGATGTCTATCTGCAATTAATAAGGACCAGTGGTGTGATTAACTTAGCCTGTGACCAGCCATTTGTACCCCACATGGTTGCACACTGTGTTATTTCACATACATGGTAAATGATTACAACCTGCATCCTGCAAGTCTATGATTGATGGAATGGGCCTTTTGATGGGCGTCCAGTTGCTCAAAAGTGGAGCCTGTTTTTTTTGTTACAGCAGACAATGACTCCACCACTCCAGCTATGGTCACAGCTAATAACACGTCGTAGGTCACATTTAGTAGAAGGCAGCTGAGATCACACAGAACCCCATGAGCATTAGGCTCAGCCTGGTCCTCGGGTACCTCCCTGAAGGTCTAAGTCCCCCTCTACCTCACAGTCCCTGGGAGGCCCATCTCTGTTGATCTCCTATATGTTCCTACCCACCACCATTCATCATTACTCCCTAAGCCCAGTCATTACAGTTTGGTCATGTCCTTCCTCCTGTTGAAGTGACAGACAACCACAACCCTTCCTGTAGCATCCCATGTCCTTGCAAGCACTATGGCCCTCCCTTTTATTATTGAACTTTCCCCCCTTCACTGCCTTTGTACCCACCATATCCCAAATTGCTGCCTCCAATCCCCAGTGTTGGGTACTGGCCTCCCTACGCAATAGTTTCCCCAGATATCCACCTTTACGCTTCTTCTCACTGACCCCTAGGACTGATCATGCTCCATGCCTCCTGACAGCACCATCTGATGACTGACCAGAGCCCTTACCAACCTCTCTGCATCTCCCCAACTGACAACCCACCACTCCCATAACTGCTGGACTGGACCTGCAGGACTGACTGTGGCCTTTTCCCCAGACTGTAGGAGGAAGAATCCCTGGACTGAGAGTTCCCCACACCAATGCCTTACTGTTCCCAAACCCCTGAACTATGAGCGGATGCTGTCCTTAAATTACTGCACCAGGCCACCCTTGATCTGAATGAACACTACTCCCCTTCAACTTTGAGACACAGCTATTTGGTGAAGGTCGTGCGGTGTGTTTGCCATGCAGTCCGCTGGTACATGGTGTAGGTATGAGGTTGACATTGCCTAGTGCCATGCAACATTTTTACCCGAATGACTGCTGACAACCGAGCCAAGTTGCTTGGCTTTGTGTCGGTAAACAGTTGTTTATCTATTACAAGGTCCTCAGAATGCTCAAAATGACCTTGCTGTTACAATCACCTCTGATCTCCTATTGCGCAACAACTGCATTATTATGCCACAATCATTGAAAGAATGCGTTGTTGATAGATCACATGAAGGTCACCAGGGAATTATCAACACCAAACAACAGAAATGTTTGGTTCCCATGAATTGACCACGTAATTGAACAGAAGGTCAGTGTTTGCCATCTCAAGTAACGACAATGTCAAATCTTCATTATTGTCTCAAGATGTCAGAGGTCCATCCAGGACCATGGATTGAGTTTCATGATGATTTCACAAATTTGTATTGTGGTAACCACTTGTTTATTATTACTGATGATTACAGTAGATTCCTAGTTGTGGAAATAGTTACATCTGTCTCAACAAAAAGTTATTCCAAAGTTTGACTTGAGTTTCACCTAGTTTAAATTCCTTAGGTAAGTGACATCATTCAACAATGATGGGTTCAGTAAATTGTGAACTACCTAAGTTTTATGTATCGAGAAAAATCACACTCCATTGGCCTTGAGTTAACGAAGGAGTCGAGATTTTTGTGTATCCTGAAATAAATGATAAGCACAACTACAGCTGAGAGCATGTCATGGAAATAATAAGATCTGTATTTCAGTCTTTGCAGTTACAGAACAATGCCTTATTTGACCATGGGAAAGTCTTCAATTACACCTAGTTCTGCATAGCCTATGCACACGTATATTCCTGAGCTAATGATCAATATGGACTTGAATGCAATTCAGAATGGAACAAATGAATCTTGGAAGTGCAGACTGAAAGCTGAAATTCTGAGCTGCTCCACTAAAGCCAGGGTTGGCGCAAGTAGGTTAGGTAGCCTAGCTGAATCTTCAGCCTTGTAGTCCCCACTCCCATGACGTTGCCTGACCTGTTTATTTACTTATCAAGGACCTTGCATTAACAAGCAAGCACATGCAATTGCACAGACGCACACACATATGAGGTCTTTTCACTAATATAAAGGCAGATCATGCTGCATTTACAATTAAGGACAATAATTTCTACTGGAATGATTTTGTGCAGTAAATTCACACAACAAAAGCAACCACATACGAGCAATGCATTGAACATTTCTAACTCAGATATCCCATTTTCGTAAAACAATAACATTTGCATGCTTTATCATTGACGCGGTGAGTTACCCATATTACCCATTATGCACATGTATGTTCTGAAGCTTTAACAGTTTATTATTCTTGTTAGTAGTCGCAGCGCACAGAGTCTTTCAAATGTTTGTGTGTTGTGATAGCGCGCATGAGTTTTTGGCTTTCCCTCCAACATCTGCTGCTTGACATGATGTGTTCTCTAGTTCTATTTAGAAATAATCTCAGCTGATTCTGCTGAGATCCGCTGTTGCCTTAGACACCTTTTTCCTTTAGGTAAGATGGTGACAGTACCCTTGTAAAATCCAGAAGATCTATCACTTTCTTCCTGCAGTGTTGGGCATTCTGTTACATCCTGGACATTGCACAGACCTGGGTAGCTCTCTCAGTTCAGGTTGGCTGAGTCTGGTGGTGTAGCCACCGTTGCCGGGTGGCCCTCCTCTCCACCACCCCTTCCACGAGCTCTTCCAGGTCCCTTTCCACAAAGCAAGGAGTTAACTTCCCTTTCTGGTTTTGGTATGTGCTTGGAAATTCTTCACACAATCAAATGTGACACCAAAGTTGCAAACAATTGGATTCAGCCTCAGCCAGCTGCCAAAGACGTGGATAGAGTTGGTAGTTAGGATATGGAGTTTGGCTAATTAATGACTTTGCTGCAACTGAGTCTTTGGGATCGTAACATAATAGAATTTTGCATTTAGTTTGAATGGAATATAGTTCTTTCTGAAGCTGGAGTCTTAAATCTGAACAAAGGAAATTATGAAGTTGTGAGCAGCAAGTTAGCTATTGTGGATTAGATAGAATGCACACAGATTTGACTGTAGACAAGGAATGTTTAGTATTTAACAAAATACTACACAGTCTGTAAGAGATATACATCCCTGAAGGAAAAGGTAAATCAATTGTGGTGAACAAAAGAAGTTCAAGTTTGCATTAGAACACCATCTCATACACACTCCAGCAATTCTTCCTCTATGGCATTGTTACTGATTTGATTTTCTCAATCTATATGTAAAAGTTGCCCATAATTGCAGCTGTATCTTTATTGCTTGTGCCTCTTGTTTCCTGTTTTAACGCCTTTCCCAGAATTAACACTATAGTTTGGGACTATACGTACAACCTCCACTCATTCACTTTATTGTGAATGCTCTGTGCATTAAAACACAATGGCTTTAGGCTTGGTTTATTAAAACTTTTAGCTATATTCACATTATTTTGAAATGTGGCCCCTTTTTGATTCTTGCCTTTGAGTGCTCTGCTATCACTTTTCTAATATCCCATGCTGTCTTTTGTTTTTGCTCTTGTTTCCCTCTCTTCTGTCTCCCTGGATAAGTTTCATCCCCTTAACATCATGTTAACAAAGAGGTAGCATTTGCAAAGTTTACTGGATTGAGGGTTGATAAATCATTTGAACCAGATGAACTTCATCCTAGATTGTTGATGGAGATGGCTAGAGAGACAGTTGATGCATTTGTGATTGTCTTTCAAAATTCTATAGATTTTATAAACATTCCTATGATCTGGAAAGTAGCAAATTTAATCACACTATTTAAAAAGGGAAGGATAGAGAGAATTCAGAACTACAGACATTTGCTCACTATACTAGTGGAAATATTAGAATCTATTATAAAGGATGGGATAACTGGACATTTAGAATGGAATGCTAAAATTGGGCAGAGTCAGCATAAATTAAAGAAAGGAAAATTATGTTTGACAAGTCTGTTGGAGCTTTTTGAGGGTATTACTTGCAGCTTTGCTAAAGGAGAACCAGTGGTTGTAGTGTATTTGGATTTTCAGAAGTCTTTTGATAAGGTCCCACGCTTGAGTTTAGTAAAAACGATTAGAGCTCATGGGATTGGGGAGAAAGATACTAGTATGGATTAAGAATTGGTTGACAGACAGAAAGCGGAGAGTGGGAAATAAATGAATCATTCTCAGGATGTCAGGCTGTTACTTGTGGGTGGTCAGTTAGCTAGACAAATGGTTTGAGATGAAGAGAGTGCCAACAGCATGGGTTACGTGGAACAATCCCTCTTCCGTACCTACACCGGCCCTAAACCCCACCTCTTCCTCCGTTACATTGATGACTGTATCGGTGCCGCCTCGTGCTCCCACGAGGAGCTCGAACAGTTCATACACTTCACTAACACCTTCCACCCCAACCTTAAATTTACCTGGACCATCTCTAACACCTCTCTCCCCTTCCTGGACCTCTCTGTCTCCATATCGGGCAACCACCTCGAAACCGATATTCATTTCAAGCCCACCGACTCCCACAGCTACCTAGAATACTCCTCCTCCCACCCACCTTCCTGCAAAAATGCTATCCCCTATTCCCAATTCCTTCGCCTCCGCCGCATCTGCTCCCAGGATGAGGCATTCCACTCCCGTACATCTCAGTTGTCCTCGTTTTTCAAGGACCGTAACTTCCCCTCCTCGGTGGTCGAGAACGCCCTCAACCGTGTCTCCCACATCTCCCGCACCTCATCCCTCACACCCCGTCCACGCAATAAAAACCAAAAAAGAATCCCCCTCGTCCTCACGTACCACCCCACCAACCTCCGGATCCAACGCATCATCCTCCGACACTTCCGCCATCTGCAATCCGACCCCACCACCAAAGACATCTTTCCCTCCCCACCCTTATCTGCTTTCCGGAGGGACAACTCTCTCCGTGACTCCCTTGTCCGCTCCACACTCCCCTCCAGCTCCACCACACCCGGCACTTTTCCCTGCAACCGCAGGAAGTGCTACACCTGCCCCCATACCTCCTCCCTCACCCCCATCCCAGGCCCCAAGAAGACTTTCCACATCAAGCAGATGTTCACCTGCACATCTGCCAATGTGGTATACTGCATCCGCTGTACCCGGTGTGGCTTCCTCTACATCGGGGAAACCAAGCGGAG